>NW_018402073.1:2033-2219 GCF_002168275.2 Theobroma umbraticum | reverse complement strand
CGAGTAATAAGGGTTTTGAAAGAATGGGTGACTATAAATGGACTTTTCTTGTCACTAAATACTTTTTTTTACAGGTTTATCAAGATAGACAGTCAATTATTGTCTATTTTAATCAAAAATATAAAACAATTGAACTTAAAATGATTTATTAGATTATAAAAGCATTTAAAGCAAGTAATAAGGCCT
>NW_018402073.1:1564-1774 GCF_002168275.2 Theobroma umbraticum | reverse complement strand
TTTTCTTATCAATGAATGCTTTTTTCTTCATGATTGTCAAGGCATACGGTTATTGTAGTCTGTTTTAATGAAAAATGTAAAAAATTCAACTCAAAATCAATTATGACTTTGCAAAACCATTAAAAGCGTGTAATAAGACTTCTGAAAGAATAAGTGACTATAAATGGACTTTTCTTGATAATGAATACTTTTCACGTTTTTGGAGATAAA
>NW_018402073.1:1173-1349 GCF_002168275.2 Theobroma umbraticum | reverse complement strand
AAAACCATTTAAAGTGAGTAATAAGGCTTTTGAAGGAATGGGAGGCTACAAATAAACTTTTCTTGCCAATGAGTGTTTTTTTCTTCATGCTTCTCAAGGCAAACATTCGATTATAGTCTGTTTTCATGAAAAATGTAAAAAAATTGAACTTAAAATTAATTATGAGATTATAAAAC
>NW_018402073.1:772-870 GCF_002168275.2 Theobroma umbraticum | reverse complement strand
CAATTATAGTCTGTTTTAACAAAAAATGTAAAAAAACTCAACTTAAAATCAATTGTTATATTATAAAACCATTTAAAGTGAGTAATAAGGCTTTTGAA
>NW_018402073.1:613-762 GCF_002168275.2 Theobroma umbraticum | reverse complement strand
ACTATAAATGGACTTTTCTTACCAATGAATACTTTTGTCTACACATTTCTCAAGATAGACAGTCAATTATTGTCTGTTTTAATCAAGAATATAAAGAAATTGAACTTAAAATTAATTATTAGATTATAAAATCATTTAAAGCAAGTAAT
>NW_018402073.1:483-603 GCF_002168275.2 Theobroma umbraticum | reverse complement strand
AAGGAATGGGAGGCTATAAATAGATTTTTCTAGCCAATGAATGCTTTTTTCTTCACTTTTCTCAAGGTAAACATTCAATTATAGTTTGTTTTAATGAAAAATATAAAAAAATTGAACTTA
>NW_018402073.1:0-117 GCF_002168275.2 Theobroma umbraticum | reverse complement strand
AATTATGACATTATAAAACCATTCAAAGCGTGTAATAAGGCTTTTGAAAGAATATGTGACTACAAATGGACTTTTCTTGATAATGAATACTTTTTCCTTCACATTTCTCGAGATAGA
>NW_018402072.1:920-1042 GCF_002168275.2 Theobroma umbraticum | reverse complement strand
CTTCAAAAGCCTTATTACACGCTTTGAATGGTTTTATAATGTCATAATTAATTTAAGTTAAATTTTTATACATTTTTCGTTAAAACAGACTATAATTGAATGTCTGCCTTTACAATCATGAA
>NW_018402072.1:496-621 GCF_002168275.2 Theobroma umbraticum | reverse complement strand
TTTACATTTTAAATTAAAACAGACAATAATTGAAAGTCTGCCTCAAGAATCATGAAGAAAAAAGCATTCAATGATAACAAAAGTCTATTTATAGCCTCCCAGTCCTTCAACAGCCTTTTTACTCG
>NW_018402072.1:0-123 GCF_002168275.2 Theobroma umbraticum | reverse complement strand
ATAGCCTTCCATTCCTTCAAAGGGCTTATTACTTGCTTTAAATGATTTTATAATCTAATAATTAATTTCAAGTTAAATTTTTTTATATTTTTGATTAAAACAGACAATAATTGAATGTTTATC
>NW_018402071.1:999-1165 GCF_002168275.2 Theobroma umbraticum | reverse complement strand
AAAAATATAAAAAATTAAAATTAAAATCAATTATGAGGTTATAAAATTATTTAATGTGAGTAACAAGGCTTTCGAAAGTATGGGTGACTCTAAATGGACTTTTCTTGACAATAGATATCTTTTCCTTCACATTTTTTAAGTCAGACATTCAATTATAATCTGTTTT
>NW_018402071.1:903-989 GCF_002168275.2 Theobroma umbraticum | reverse complement strand
ATAAAAAAATTCAAATTAAAATCAGTTATGAAGTTATAAAAATATTTAATGCGAGTAATAAGGCTTTCGAAGGCATGGGTGACTAT
>NW_018402071.1:762-882 GCF_002168275.2 Theobroma umbraticum | reverse complement strand
GGATACTTGTTTCTTCACGTTTCTCAAAGTAGACATTCAATTATAATCTGTTTTGATAAAAAATATAAAAAATTCAAATCAAAATCAATTATGAGGTTATAAAATTATTTAATACGAGTA
>NW_018402071.1:628-748 GCF_002168275.2 Theobroma umbraticum | reverse complement strand
AGCATTGGTGACTCTAAATGGACTTTTCTTGACAATGGATATCTTTCTCTTTACATTTCTCAAGGCAGTTATTCAATTAAAATCTGTTTTAATAAAAAATATAAAAAATTCAAATTAAAA
>NW_018402071.1:479-618 GCF_002168275.2 Theobroma umbraticum | reverse complement strand
GGTTATAAAAACATTTAATGTGAGTAATAAGGCTTTCGAAAGCATGGGTGACTATAAATTGACTTTTCTTGCCAATGGATATATTTTTCTTAACGTTTCTTAAAGTAGACATTAAATTATAATTTGTTTTAATAGAAAA
>NW_018402071.1:305-469 GCF_002168275.2 Theobroma umbraticum | reverse complement strand
TTCAAATTAAAATCAATTATGAGGTTATAAAATTTTTTAATGCGAGTAACAAGACTTTCGAAAGCATGGGTGACTCTAAATAGACATTTCATGCCAATGAATATCTTTTACTTCACGTTTCTCAAGGCAGACATTCAATTATAAATTATTTTAATAAAAAATAT
>NW_018402071.1:0-134 GCF_002168275.2 Theobroma umbraticum | reverse complement strand
CGAGTAATAAGGCTTTTGAAGGCATGGGTGATTATAAATGGACTTTTCTTGCCACTAGGTATCTTTTTCTTCACGTTTCTCGAAGCAGACATTTAATTATAATCTGTTTTAATAAAAAATATAAAAAAGTTCAA
>NW_018402070.1:2319-3528 GCF_002168275.2 Theobroma umbraticum | reverse complement strand
CCCCAACCAAAAGAACCCTCTACAGCTTCATCTTTTCATACCTCTCTAGACACAAAGTTCACACCTTCTTTAAGTTGTTCAAAATTGGATTGAAGTCTACCACTTAATTTGTTCAAATTATCAGGCAAGATTTCGCAATGAATTGACTCTTAAGAGTGTCTTTCTCTGTTGTGGAAATTGTCGAATTATCTTTAAAGAATTGTAAAAAATCTTACCCAAACAATAGAATAAAAAAAATCTGTTGGTCACAAAGAGAGTGCTAAAGGGGGGGTTAATAGTACTTTCAAAATAACATGAAAATTTTTTCCAAGTTAAGAGCTAATTGAGGTAATTTGATAATGAAAGTTTAATACTTGTTGGAGGAGTGATTTAAGAGTTAAGAATAAAAGGAAAATAACAGAAAATAGACAAAACACAATGATATATAGTGGTTCGACCCCTTTAACCTATCTCCACTACCTTGATCACCCAATCAAGTATTTTCAAACCAATTCACTAAAATCAGTAAAATTCTCAAGCATCCATCAAGCTTTTACAACGGCATTTCACAAGCTTAGCTACAACCTATAATAGTGGTTTTTCTCAAGATCAATCAAAATTCAAAACTAACCTTTTTAAGATTAAGTTAAAACCTACAACAACTACCAAGCTAACCAAGCTTGATTTACATCTTAGAGTGTCTCTCACACTCTAAGTAAACAAGAAATAGAGAAAAGATGAAATACAATTTATCACCTAGTTGATTTAAGGTTTATAGAGTTAAGCTCAAACACTTTTTCAAAGTATGGGAGTGAAAGACAAGTGTAAAAAAAAGGTTTTTGATCTTCTAAGCTCAAAATCATAAAAAAAAATCACTTTAAATAGTTTCTTTTTATGATTTTTGACTGTTAGAGAGACTTTAAATACTTGAAAAATCACTTTAGGCCATTAGAGACTGAAACTAGCGGTTTTTGATCGTTATTTTGTCATTTTATATTTAAATTCAAATGCACAGACAATGCTTCATTAATCGGTTAAAGGTAAGCTTTAACCGATTAAGTCTTCTCTAACTTGCACACTGCTTCTCTGTGTTAAGCAATTAACGATAGCTTTAACTGATTAATAACTTTATGTTTTCAAGCATTGTTTTTAGCCAGTCTCCTTTCAATAAATTAATACTCTCTTTAGCTGATTGAAGCTTATCTCGACTCATCCTTAACTGATTAAAAT
>NW_018402070.1:0-2219 GCF_002168275.2 Theobroma umbraticum | reverse complement strand
TACATCATATGCGGTTCGGTTAGTTATATTGTAGAAATTTTTGATCGATTTTTGGTCCAAATCGAACTGAAACAGATAAAATCGACCACTGCACACCTCTAGCCACCAATCCTTTTTGTATAGGTGTGATTGGCCACTTATTAACTCAGGTCTGATCGACGAGGTCTTAAATTAATTTTTAGGTCCGTCAAAAGAACGAGAAATGGTCTACGTTTTTAGAGATGGGTTTGGGAGTGCGGTTACACACGAAGAAAGGTTAGCACCTTCGTGGTGCCTGTTCCACGAACGATACCATTTAATCATAAGTTATCCTTTACGGCCTAAATTATTGATGTTTCCCTAATCTTTGGTTATGGGTTAATTCTTTTATAGTATTAATTGATTAAGTTTTTTTATTGGGTTTCACGAATGCACATGATGCAATTATAAAATGATATCATGATTTATTCAATTTTAAATAATGGAGATGACAATATTTTATCGAAAAATCATTCGTAGACCATCCGAAGGCTTTGATGAAGTCTCGAAGTTTTCCTCACTTAGGGATTTCTTAAGAAGAACCCGTCTTTACGAGCTCCTCGAGGAAGTCCCATCATCGGGATTCCCATCTCATTAACAATATAAATGTGACATGCTATGACAAGATATAATTATGAGTAATGAACGCGTTTAAATATGGTTTAGTTAATTCATAATTCATTAAATAATTTAAGGTGGTTTATTACCTAGTTTATTCATTTATTACTATTATTATTATTATTCATTATTTATTATTTTATTTTTTCTTATTTATTTTTTTTAGCTTTCTACCTAAATCTATATTTTAAATTAACATCATGGATTAGTATCTTTTATTTACTATATAATTTACTAAATGAACAATTAATTTTAATGATCAAATTAATTTATGTAGTAATATTTGTTTAAGTTTATTAACTAAGTTTATCAATTTAAGTTCAAATACAACATTATATAGATTTACTTTTCTAATGTTTATTTTATATATTTTTTGAACACAATGATTATTTGAGCCAATGGATATTGGAGTATAGAGTTTGGATTTATCTCAACGTTTCGATAAAAATCAATCTTAAACTTCGTCTCTGAAAAATCCATCTCGGAATAGGCAACTCTTTGCCCGGGTATGGATTAACTCAAATTAATCATTTTATCATTTTTATGATTTTTATATTTGTATCATGTATTTATTTTTTATTACATTTACAAGAATCTAAATATATTTATACTATAAACATTTCCTTCTTTCCTTTTATTATTTATTTTTCTAACTACACTAATCTATTACTACAACCATACTTTATTTAGATTATTTTCTTTTTATACTAAATTATTACTTATTATTATATATTTTATTTACGCAACTTTCTACCTAAACCGGTCACCATATTTTTCATATATATATATATATATTTACTTAATTATCTAAAATTAAACATTTACTTATTGTCTATTTGTAAACTTTTATATTTTTTCAAAATCCCTAAACATGGAAAAACTTTTAATTTGCTTTCTTAATTATCTTATACCTATAATGCTTCTCAACACAATACTGGGCCAGTTAACAAGTCCATATGACAAATAAGGGAAAGGATTTTACCTTGTTTGGGCTTAGATTAATCGCCCAAGGTAATTGACCCACTAGGCAACGCCCCAAGTCCGTATCCTTTGCCCACAGTGCCTCCCAAAATGCGCCGCACAGGTGCTTTTCCAGCGATAGCCCCGTAAGTGCCCAACAAACGGCACGGTCCAAAGAAAACGTTTTGAAAGGCCAAATACGGTGTCGTTTCAATGTTTCCAAAGGTCTATGAGCGACTTTTCTTCCTTCTCACTTTATCTCTTCCAATCGCTTTCTCTCTCTACCCGACGGCTCCTTTCTATTCTTTTTTCCACTCTTCTGCCGGTCACCCAAAATTCAAGCGTCCATCCTTTTTGTTTTGGTTACCCGACTGAATCTTTCTTTCTCTGCCGATTACCCAACCAGACTTCTCCCTCTCCGTCGCCCCAAATCGGGCTTCCTTCTCTCCGCCGCCGGTTACTCTCTCTTACTCGCTCTCTCTTTCTAGTTCCTTCCACCGGCGCCGCAACCTTCTAACAAAAAACAACCAAACCAAAAAAACTCTCCCTCAACCCGCTTCACTCATTTTTTAACGGCACATTTTTAGATTTTTTTATTTTTTGTATTTAGCAGAAAATAGGGC
>NW_018402069.1:1216-1353 GCF_002168275.2 Theobroma umbraticum | reverse complement strand
ATTTGAATTCTTTGTATATTTTTAGTTAAAAAAGATTATAATTGAATGTCAACGCCAAGAAACATGAAGGAAAAGGCATACATTGGCAAAAAAAATCCGTTTATAGTCGCCCATTCTTTCAAAAGCCTCATTACTCG
>NW_018402069.1:1133-1206 GCF_002168275.2 Theobroma umbraticum | reverse complement strand
TTTTATAATGCCATAATTGATTTTTAGTGAACGTTTTTAACATTTATGGTTAAAACAGACTATAATTGAATGT
>NW_018402069.1:1034-1123 GCF_002168275.2 Theobroma umbraticum | reverse complement strand
AAACGTAAAGAAAAAGGTATTTGTTGGAGTGAAACGTCTATTTATAGTCACCCATTCCTTCAAAAGCCTTGATACTCACTTTAAATGGT
>NW_018402069.1:290-405 GCF_002168275.2 Theobroma umbraticum | reverse complement strand
GATTGAAATTTGAATTCTTTGTACATTTTTGGCTAAAAAAGATTATAATTGAATTTCAACATCAAGAAACATGAAGGAAAAGGCATTCATTGGCAAGAAATGTCTATTAATAGTC
>NW_018402069.1:0-122 GCF_002168275.2 Theobroma umbraticum | reverse complement strand
ACATAAAGAAAAAGGCATACATTGGCAAGAAAAATCTATTTATAGTCACCCATTACATTAAAAGCCTCATTACTCGCTTTAAATGGTTTTATAATGCCGTAATTTATTTTTGGTTGAAGTTT
>NW_018402068.1:610-2317 GCF_002168275.2 Theobroma umbraticum | reverse complement strand
GCGAGTAATAAGGCTTTGAAGGCTTGAGTGACTAGAAATGGACTTTTCGTGTCAACGGATGGCTTTTACTTCATGTTTTTCAATGTAGACCTTGAATTATAATATATTTTAATAAAAAATACAAAAACAATTCAACTTAAAATGAATTATGAGATTATAAAACTATTTAAAGCGTATAATAATGCTTTCAAAGGCAAGGGTGACTATAAATGGATTTTTCTTGCCAACGGATGGCTTTTGCATCATCTTTTCTGAGGTGGACATTCAGTTACAATATATTTTAATGAACAATATGAAAACATTCACCTTAAAATCAATTATGAGATTATAAAACCATTTAAAGCGAGTAATAAAGCTTTTGAAGGCTTAAGTGACTATAAATGGACTTTTCATGCCAACAGATGGCTTTTGCTTCACATTGTTCAACGAAAACGTTCAATTATAATATATTTTAATAAAAAATATAAAAAAATTTAATTTAAAATCAATTATAAAATTATAAAACGATTTAAAGGGAGTAATAATACTTCCGAAGGCATGGGTGACTATAAATGCACTTTTCCTACCAATGAATGGCTTTTTCTTCACGTTTCCCAAAGAAAACATTCACTTATAATTTTTTTAACCAAAAATGTAAAAAAATTTTACTTAAAATCAATTATGAGGTTATAAAACCATTTAAAGTGAGTAATAATGCTTTCGAAGGTAAGGGTTACTATAAATGGACTTTTCTTGCTAAGAAATAGCTTTTTCTTCACCTTTCTCTAGACATACATTCAATTAAAATTTGTTTTAACTAAAAATATAAAAAAAATTTAACTTAAAATCAATTATGAGGTGATAAAACCATTTAAAGCGAGTGATAAGGCTTTCGAAGGCTTGAATGAATATAAATGGACTTTTCATGCCAATGAATGGCTTTGGCTTCATATTTTTTGAGGCAGACATTCAATCATCATCTATTTTACGCAAAAATGTAAAACAATTCAGCTTAAAATCAATTGTGAGATTATAATACCATTTAAAGCGAATAATAAGGCTTTCGAAGGCTTAAGTAACTATAAATGGACTTTTTATGTCAACGGATGGGTTTTGCTTCATGTTTTTTAAGGTAGACATTCAATTATAATATATTTTAATAAAAAATATAAAAGTAATTTAACTTAAAATTAATTATAAGATTGTAAAATTATTTAAAGCGAGTAATAATGCTTCCGAAGGTATAAGTGACTATAAATGGACTTTTGTTCCAATGAAAGGCTTTTCATCATGTTTTCTGAGGCAGACATTTAATTATAATCTATTTTAACCAAAATCACAAAAAAATTAAATTTAAAATTAATTATGAGATTATAAAACCATTTAAAGCGAGTAATAATACTTTTGAAGGCATGGGTGACTATAAATGGATTTCTCTTGTGAATGAATGACTTTTTCTTCATATTTCTTGAGATGAACATTCAATTATAATATGTTTTAACCAAAAAAAATAAAAAAATTCAGTTCAAAATCAATTACGACATTATAAAACTATTTAAAGCAAGTAATAATGCTTTCAAAGGCATGGACGATTATAAATAGACTTCTATTGCAAATGAAAGGCTTTTTCTTCATGTTTATTAAGGCAGACATTCAATTGTAATCTATTTTAACAAAAAATGTAAAAAAGATTCAACTTAAAATCAATTATGAGATTATAAAACCATT
>NW_018402068.1:0-186 GCF_002168275.2 Theobroma umbraticum | reverse complement strand
TGGGTGACTATAAATAGACTTTTCTTACCAATGAATGGTTTTTTCTTTATGTTTCCCAAGCCAGACATTCAATTATAGTCTGTTTTAATCAAGAATGTAAAAAACTTCAGCTTAAAATCAATTATGACATTATAAAACTATTTAAAGCGAGTAATAATACCTTCGAAGGCATGGATGACTATAAAT
>NW_018402067.1:2441-2686 GCF_002168275.2 Theobroma umbraticum | reverse complement strand
ATTCCTTCAAAAGCCTTATTACTCACTTTAAATGGTCTTATAATCTCATAATTGGTTTGAGGTTGAATTTTTTACGTTTTTAGTTGGAACAAATTATAATTGAATGTTTGCCCTACGAAATGCGAAGAAAAAGGTATTCATCTCCAAGAATGGTCCATTTATAGTCACCCATTCATTCAAAGGCCTTATTGCTCACTTTAAATGATTTTATAGTCTCATAATTGATTTTAGGTTGAACTTTTTGA
>NW_018402067.1:2156-2260 GCF_002168275.2 Theobroma umbraticum | reverse complement strand
ATAATTGATTGTCTACCTCGAGAAATGTAGAGAAAAATGCATTAATTGACAATAAAGGTCTATTTATAGCCACCCATTGCTTCAACAGCCTTATTACTCACTTT
>NW_018402067.1:1651-2146 GCF_002168275.2 Theobroma umbraticum | reverse complement strand
CTTTAAATGGGTTTATAACTTCAAAATAGATTTAAATTTGAATTCTTTGTACATTTTTGTTTAAAATAGATTACAATTGAATGTCTACCTCGACAAATGTGAAAAAAAAAGCATTCATTGGAAAAAAAAGTCCATTTATAGTTACTCATTCCTTCAAAAGCCTTATTACTTACTTTAAATAGTTTTATAATCTCATAATTGATTTTTAGTTTGATTTTTTTACGTTTTTAGTTAGAATAGATTATAATTGAATGTTTACCTTGGGAAACGTGAAAAAAAAGGTATTCATCAATAAGAAAGGTCCATTTATAGTCACCCATTCTTTTGAAGGCCTTATTACTCACGTTAAATGGTTTGATAGTCTCATAATTGATTTTAGGTTGAACTTTTTGATGTTTTGGTTAGAACAAATTATAATTGAATGTCTGCCTTTGGAAACTTGAAGAAAAATATATTCAATGGCAAGAAAAGTTCATTTATAGTCACCTATTCCTT
>NW_018402067.1:1517-1634 GCF_002168275.2 Theobroma umbraticum | reverse complement strand
ACTTTAAATGATTTTATAATCTTAAAATTGATTTTAATCTCAAAGTTTTTTATATTTTTTGTCAAAACAGATTATAATTGAATGTCTACCTCAAGAAATGTAAAGAAAAAGGCATTA
>NW_018402067.1:1309-1417 GCF_002168275.2 Theobroma umbraticum | reverse complement strand
TGGCAAGAAAAGTCTATTTATAGTCACCTATTCCTTTAAAAGCCTTACTACTTAATTTAAATGGTTTTATATTCTCAAAATTGATTTAAATTTGAATTCTTTGTATAC
>NW_018402067.1:1198-1299 GCF_002168275.2 Theobroma umbraticum | reverse complement strand
ACAGATTATAATTGAATGTACACCTCAAGAAACGTGGAGAAAAAGGAATTCATTGGTAAGAGAAGTCCATTTATAGTCACCTATTCCTTCAAAAGCCTTAT
>NW_018402067.1:1011-1188 GCF_002168275.2 Theobroma umbraticum | reverse complement strand
AAATGGTTTTATAATTTCAAAGTAGATTTAAATTTGAATTCTTTGTACATTTTTGTTTAAAACAGATTATAATTAAATGTCTACCTCGACAAATGCGAAGAAAAAAGTATTCATTGGAAAAAAAAGTCAATTTATAGTAACTCATTCCTCCAAAAGCCTTATTACTCACTTTAAATG
>NW_018402067.1:812-1001 GCF_002168275.2 Theobroma umbraticum | reverse complement strand
CTCATAATTAATTTTAAGTTGAATTTTTTTAGGTTTTTAGTTAGAAGAGATTATAATTGAATGTTTACCTTGAAAAACGTAAAGAAAAAGGTATTCATCGACAAGAAAGGTCCATTTAGAGTCATCCATTCTTTCGAAGGCCTTATTACTCACTTTAAATGGTTTTATAGTCTCATAATTGATTTTAGG
>NW_018402067.1:455-606 GCF_002168275.2 Theobroma umbraticum | reverse complement strand
CACATTAAATGATTTTATAATCTTAAAATTGATTTTAATCTCAAAGTTTTTTACTTTTTTTGTTAAAACAGATTATAATTAAATGTCTACCTCAAAAATTGGAAAGAAAAAGGCATTAATTGATGACAAAGGTCTATTTATAGTCACCTAT
>NW_018402067.1:251-445 GCF_002168275.2 Theobroma umbraticum | reverse complement strand
GCTTTATTACTCACTTTAAATGGTTTTATAATCTCAAATTTGATTTTAAGTTAAAATTTTTTAACATTTTTGTTTAAAACATATTATAATTGAATGTCTATCTCAACAAACATGAAGAAAAAGAGATTCATTGGGAAGAAAAGCCCATTTATAGTTGTTCATTCCTTCAAAAGCCTTATTACTCACTTTAAATG
>NW_018402067.1:94-241 GCF_002168275.2 Theobroma umbraticum | reverse complement strand
CTCATAATTGATTTTAGGTTGAATTTTTTTATGTTTTTACTTAGAACAGATTATAAATGAATGTTTACCTTGGTAAACATGAAGAAAAAGGTATTCATCGACAAGAAAGGTCCATTTATAGTCACTCATTCCTTCAGAGGCCTTATT
>NW_018402067.1:0-84 GCF_002168275.2 Theobroma umbraticum | reverse complement strand
AATGGTTTTATAGTCTCATAATTGGTTTTAGGTTGAACTTTTTGACCTTTTTGGTTAGAAAAGATTATAATTGAATGTCTGCCT
>NW_018402066.1:988-1092 GCF_002168275.2 Theobroma umbraticum | reverse complement strand
ATTTTTTTATGTTTTTTGTTAAAACAGACTATAATTGAATGTCTGCCTAGAGAAACGTGCAAACAAAGTCATTGATTGGGAAGAAAAGTTCATTTATAGTCACT
>NW_018402066.1:874-978 GCF_002168275.2 Theobroma umbraticum | reverse complement strand
AAGGCTTATTACTCGCTTTAAATGATTTTATAATCTCATAACTGATTTTCAGTTGAGTTTTTTTACATTTTTGATGAAAACATGCTATAATTGAATGTTTATCT
>NW_018402066.1:288-456 GCF_002168275.2 Theobroma umbraticum | reverse complement strand
TTTGTTAAAACAGACTATAATTGAATGTCTACCTAGAGAAACGTGTAAAAAAAGACATTGATTGGGAAGAAAAGTTCATTTATAGTCACTCATTCCTTCAAAAGTGTTATTACCCGTTTTAAATGGTTTTATAATCTCATAATTGATTTAGAGTTGAATTTTTTTATA
>NW_018402066.1:0-124 GCF_002168275.2 Theobroma umbraticum | reverse complement strand
TGAATTTTTTTACATTTTTGATTAAAACATGCTATTATTAAATGTCTACCTCAGAAAACATGAAGGAACTAGCATTCATTGATAAGAAAAGTCCATTTAGAGTTACCCATTCCTTCAAAAAGCT
>NW_018402065.1:942-1079 GCF_002168275.2 Theobroma umbraticum | reverse complement strand
TTTTAATTGTTTTATAATTTCACGATTGATTTTAAGTTGAATTTTTTTGTATTTTTTGTTAAAATAGACTATATTTGAATACTTGCCATGGCAAACGTGTAGACAAAGCTTATCCATTGAGAACAAAAGTCCATTTA
>NW_018402065.1:222-341 GCF_002168275.2 Theobroma umbraticum | reverse complement strand
TGATTAAAACATACTATAATTGAATGTCTATCTTGAGAAACATGAAGAAACAAGCATGCATTGATAAGAAAAATTCATTTAGAGTCACCCATTGTTTCAAAAGGCGTATTACTCGCTTT
>NW_018402065.1:91-212 GCF_002168275.2 Theobroma umbraticum | reverse complement strand
ATAATCTCATAATTGATTTTAAGTTGAATTTTTTTCTATTTTTTGTTTAAAAAGACTATAATTGATTGTTTACCTCAGAAAACTTGTTGAAAAAAGTAGTCATTGACAAGAAAAGTCCATT
>NW_018402065.1:0-81 GCF_002168275.2 Theobroma umbraticum | reverse complement strand
CATTCCTTCAAAAAGCTTATTACTGAGTTTAAATGGTTTTATAATCTCATAATTGATTTTACATTGAATTTTTTTACATTT
>NW_018402064.1:3024-3152 GCF_002168275.2 Theobroma umbraticum | reverse complement strand
AAGAAACGTGAAGAAAAAAGCATTCATTGGTAAGAAAAGTCTATATATAGTCTCTTATTCCTTTAAAGGCTTTATTACTCACTTTAAATGGTCTTATAATCTCAAAATTGATTTTAATTTGAATTCGT
>NW_018402064.1:2928-3014 GCF_002168275.2 Theobroma umbraticum | reverse complement strand
TCATTGAAACAGACTATAATTGAATATCTTTCTTCAAAAACGTGAAGAAAAAAGTATTCATTGACAAGAAAAGTCCATTTATAGTC
>NW_018402064.1:2849-2918 GCF_002168275.2 Theobroma umbraticum | reverse complement strand
TCAAAAGCCTTATTACTCGTTTTAAATAGTTTAATAATCTAATAATTTTTTATATTTTTAGTTAAAACA
>NW_018402064.1:2760-2839 GCF_002168275.2 Theobroma umbraticum | reverse complement strand
GAATGTTTACCTACAAAAACTTATTGAAAAATACATTCGTTGGCAAGAAAAGTCTATTTATAGCCTCCGATTCTTTCAA
>NW_018402064.1:2184-2300 GCF_002168275.2 Theobroma umbraticum | reverse complement strand
AACGTGAAGAAAGAAGCATTCATTGGTAAAAGAAGTCCATATATATTCTCCCATTCCTTCATATGCCGTTTTACTCATTTTAAATGGTTTTATGATCTCATAAGTGATTTTAAGTT
>NW_018402064.1:1827-1952 GCF_002168275.2 Theobroma umbraticum | reverse complement strand
ATTCGTTGGCAAAAAAAAGTCTATTTATAGCCTCTGATTCCTTGGAAAGCCTTATTATTCGCTATAAAAGATTCTATAATCTCATAATTGATTTTAAGTTGAATTTTTTTATATGGTTCCTTAAA
>NW_018402064.1:1431-1533 GCF_002168275.2 Theobroma umbraticum | reverse complement strand
ATTTTAGGATGAATCTTTTTACATTTTTTATTGAAACAGACTATAATTGAATGTCCGTCTTGAGAAACGTGAAGAAAAAAGTATTCATTGGTAAGAAAAGTC
>NW_018402064.1:1258-1421 GCF_002168275.2 Theobroma umbraticum | reverse complement strand
CTCGTATTCCTTCAAAAGCCTTATTACTCGTTTTAAATAGTCTTTTAATCTAATAATTGATTTTAAGTTGAATTTTTTTTTACAGTTTTATAATTGAGTCTCTGCCTTGAGAAACATGAAAATAGAAGCATTCATTGGTAGGAGAAGTCCATATATAGTCTCT
>NW_018402064.1:839-1005 GCF_002168275.2 Theobroma umbraticum | reverse complement strand
ATTTGAATTCGTTTTATATTTTTCATTGAAACTGACTAGAATTGAATGTTCGTCATAAGAAACATGAAGAAAAAAGTATTCATTGGCAAGGAAAGTCCGTTTATAGTCTCCCATCCTTTCAAAAGCCTTATTACTCGTTTTAAAGAGTTTTATAATCTAATAATTG
>NW_018402064.1:683-793 GCF_002168275.2 Theobroma umbraticum | reverse complement strand
TTAAGTTGAATTTTTTTATATAGTTCCTTAAAACAGACTATAATTGAATGTCTGTGTTGAGAAACATGAAGAAAAAATCATTCATTGGTAAGAAAAGTCCATTCATAGTC
>NW_018402064.1:126-326 GCF_002168275.2 Theobroma umbraticum | reverse complement strand
CATTCCTTCAAAAGCCTTGTTACTCGTTTTAAATAGTTTTATAATCTCATAATTAATTTCAAGTAGAATTTTTTTTATATTTTTAGTTAAAACGGACAATAATTGAATCTTTACCTCCTGAAACTTAAAGCAAAATGCATTTGTTGGTAGGAAAAATCTATTTATAGCCTCCGATTCCTTCAAAAGCCTTATTACTCGCT
>NW_018402064.1:0-116 GCF_002168275.2 Theobroma umbraticum | reverse complement strand
TTATAATCTCATAATTGATATTAACTTGGATTTTTTTACATTTTTTGTTAAAATAGACTATTATTGAATGTATGCCTTGAGAAATGTGAAGATAAAAGCATTCATTGGCAAAAAAA
>NW_018402063.1:7720-7848 GCF_002168275.2 Theobroma umbraticum | reverse complement strand
ATATTTAAAGCGAGTAATTAGGCTTTCGAAGGCTTGAGTGACTCGAAATAGACTTTTCTTGCCAATGAATAGCTTTTCTTCACATTTCTTGAGGTAGATATTCAATTATAATCTGTTTTACCCAAAAA
>NW_018402063.1:7160-7710 GCF_002168275.2 Theobroma umbraticum | reverse complement strand
TCACTTTAAAATTAATTATGAGATTATAAAACCAATTAAAGCGCATCATAAGGTTTTCAAAAGTATAGGTGACTATAAAAGGACTTTTCTTATCAATGATAGTCTTTTTTTTCACGTTTTTTGAGGCAGTCATTCAATTATAATATAGTTTAACTTAAAACATAAAAAGATTCTATCTAAAATCAATTGTGAGATTATAAAACCATCTAAAGCGAGTAATTATGATTTTGAAGGCATGGCTAAGTATAAATGGACTTTTCTTGCCAATAAATGACTTTTTCTTCATGTTTCACAAGGCAGACATTTAATTATAATTTATTTTAATAAAAAATATAAAAAAATACAACCTAAAATCATTTATGAGATCATAAAATCATTTAAAGTGAGTAATTAGGCTTTTGAAGGCACAAGTAACTATAAATGGACTTTCTTTATCAATGAATGGCTTTTTCCTCACGTTTCCCAAGGAAGATGTTCAATTATAGTTTGTTTTAACAACAAATGTAAAAAAATTCAACATAAAATCAATTATGAGATTATAAAATCATTT
>NW_018402063.1:3654-7018 GCF_002168275.2 Theobroma umbraticum | reverse complement strand
GTTTCCCAAGGTAGACATTCAATTATAATCTGTTTTAACTAAAAATATAAAAAAAATTCAATCTAAAATCAATTATGAGATTATAAAAATATTTAAAGCGAGTTCGAACGCTTAGGTGACTAGAAATGGACATTTCTTGTCAATGAATGGCTTTCTCTTTGGATTTCTTAAGGCAGATATTCAATTATAATATATTTTAATCAAAAATGTAAAATAATTCAATATAAAATCAATTATGAGATTATACAATCATTCAAAGCGAGTAATTATGATTTTGAAGGCATGAGTAACTATAAATGGACTTGACTTTCCAACGAATGGCTTTTTCTTCATGTTTCCCAAGGCAGATATACAAGTATAATATGTTTTAATCGAAAATATAAAATAATTCAACCTAAAATCAATTATGAGATTATAAAACCATTTAAAGCGAGTATTTACGCTTTGAAAGGCATGGGTAACTATAAATGGACTTTACTTGCCAACGAATGACTTTTTCTTCATGTTTCTCAAGGTAAACATTCAATTATAATTTGTTTTAATAACAAATACAAAAAAAATTCAACACAAAATTAATTATGAGATTATGCAACCATTTAAAGTGAGTAATAAGGATTTCGAAGGCATGGATGACTATAAACAGACTTTTCTTGCCAATGAATGGCTTTTTCCTCAGGTTTTTTGAAGTAGACATTCAATTATAACCTATTTTAATAACAAATGTAAAAAAATTCTATATAAAATCAATTATGAGATTATAAAACCATTTAAAGTGAATAATAAGGCTTTCAAAAGTATGAGTGACTATAAATGGACTTTTCTTGATAATTATAGCCTTCTTTTTTCAAGTTTCTTAAAGCAAACATTCAATTATAAACTATTTTTACAAAAAAAATAAAAAATTCAACCTAAAATCAATTATGAGATTATAAAACGATTTAAAGCGAATAATTAGGCTTTTGAAAGCATGAGTAACTATAAATAGACTTTTTTTACTAATGAATGGCTGTTTCTTCAAGTGTCCCAAGGTAGACATGCAATTATAATATGTTTTAACAAAAAATTTAAAACAACTCGATACAAAATAAACTATTCAAAACGAGTAATTACGATTTTGAAGTCATGGGTAACTATAAATGAACTTTCTTTGCCAATGAATGGCTTTTTCTTCATGTCTCCCAAAGCAGGCATTCAATTATAATCTGTTTTAACTAAAAGTGTAAAAATATTCAACCTAAAATCAATTACGAAATTATAAAAACATTTAAAGCGAGTAATTAGGCTTTCGATGGGTTGAGTGACTAGAAATGGACTTTTCTTGCCAATGAATAGCTTTTCTTCACGTTTCAGGAGGGAGATATTCAATTATAATCTGTTTTACCCAAAAATGTAAAAAATTCACTTTAAAATTAATTATGAGATTATAAAACTATTTAAAGCGCATCATAAGGTTTTCAAAAGCATGGGTGACTATAAAAGGACTTTTCTTATCAATGATAGTCTTTTTCTTCATGTTTCTTGAGGAAGTCGTTCAATTATAATATATTTTAACTTAAAATATAAAAAATTCTATCTAAAATCAATTGTGAGATTATAAAACCATTTAAAGCGAGTAATTATGATTTTGAAGGCATGGCTAACTATAAATGGACCTTTCTTGTCAATAAATGACTTTTTCTTCATGTTTTACAAGGTAGACATTTAATTTTTAAAAAAATTAAAAAATATATAAAAAAATACAACCTAAAATCATTTATGAGATTATAAAACCATTTAAAGCGAGTAATTAGGCTTCTGAAGCCACAAGTAACTATAAATGGACTTTCTTTGTCAATGAATAACTTTTTCCTCACGTTTCTCAAAGAAGATGTTGAATTATAGTTTGTTTTAACAACAAATGTAAAAAAATTCATCATAAAATCAATTATGAGATTATAAAACCATTTAAAGCGAGTAATACGACTTTTAAAAGCATAGGTGACAATAAATGGACTTTTCTTGCCAATGATAGCTTTTTTCTTCATGTTTCCCAAGGTAGACATTCAATTATAATCTGTTTCAACTAAAAATATAAAAAAATTCAATCTAAAATCAATTATGAGATTATAAAAACATTTAAAGCGAGTAATTAGGCTTTCGAACGCTTAGGTGACTAGAAATGGACATTTCTTGCCAATGAATGGCTTTCTCTTCATGTTTCTTAGGGTAGATATTCAATTATAATATGTTTTAATTAAAAATATAAAATAATTCAATATAAAATCAATTACGAGATTATACAATCATTCAAAGCGAGCAATTATGATTTTGAAGGCATGAGTAACTATAAATGGACTTGACTTTCCAATGAATGACTTTTTCTTCATGTTTTCTAAGGTAGATATTCAATTATAATATGTTTTAATCAAAAATATAAAATAATTTAACCTAAAATCAATTATGAGATTATAAAACCATTTAATGCGAGTATTTACGCTTTGAAAGGCATGGGTAACTATAAATTGACTTCACTTGCCAACGAATAACTTTTTCTTCATGTTTCTCAAAGTAAACATTCAATTATAATCAATTTTAATAAAAAAATACAAAAAAATTCAACACTAAATCAATTATGAGATTATGAAACCATTTAAAGCAAGTAATAAGGGTTTCAAAGGTATGGATGACTATAAATAGACTTTTCTTGCCAATGAATAGCTTTTTCCTCAGGTTTTTTGAGGTAGATATTCAATTATAGCCTATTTTAATAACAAATATAAAACAATTCTACATAAAATCAATGATGAGATTATAAAACTATTTAAAGTGAGTAATAAGGCTTTCAAAGGCATGGGTGACTATAAATGGACTTTTCATGCTAATGATAGCATTTTTTTGACGTTTTTTAAGGCAAACATTCAATTATAAACTATTTTCACAAAACATTTAAAAAATTCAACTTAAAATCAATTATGAGATTATAAAACAATTTAAAGCGAGTAATTAGGCTTTTGAATGCATGAGTAACTATAAATGGACTTTTCTTAGCAATGACTGGCTGTTTCTTCAAGTTTCCTAAAGTAGACATTCAATTATAGGCTATTTTAACAAAAAATTTAAAACAACTCAACATAAAATCAATTACGAGATTATAAAATTGTTCAAAATGAGTAATTACGATTTGGAAAACTTGGGTAACTATAAATGGACTTTCTTTGCCAATGAATGGTTTTTTCTTCATGTCTCCCAAAGCAGACATTGAATTATAGTCTGTTTTAACTAAAAATATAAAAACATTCAACCTAAAATCAATTACGAGAATATAAAACATTTAAAGCGAGTAATTAGGCTTTCGAAGGCTAGAGTGACTCGAAATAGACTTTTG
>NW_018402063.1:3344-3476 GCF_002168275.2 Theobroma umbraticum | reverse complement strand
ATGGGTGACTATAAAAGGACTTTTCTTACCAATGATAGTCTTTTTCTTCACGTTTCTTGAGACAGTCATTCAATTATAATATGTTTTAACTTAAAACATAAAAGATTTTTATCTAAAATCAATTGTGAGATT
>NW_018402063.1:3069-3334 GCF_002168275.2 Theobroma umbraticum | reverse complement strand
TTAAAGCGAGTAATTATGATTTCGAAGGCATGACTAACTATAAATGAACCTTTCTTGCCAATAAATGATTTTTTCTTCATTTTCATAAGGTAGAAATTTAATTATAATTTATTTTAATAAAAAATATAAAAGAATACAATCTAAAATCATTTATGAGAAAATAAAATCATTTAAAGTGAGTAATTAGGCTTTTGAAGCCATAGGTAACTATAAATGGACTTTCATTGCCAATGAATGGCTTTTTCCTTACGTTTCCTAAGGAAGA
>NW_018402063.1:1259-2918 GCF_002168275.2 Theobroma umbraticum | reverse complement strand
ATAAAACCATTTAAAGCGAGTAACAAGGCTTTCAAAGGCTTAGACTACTATAAATGGACTTCTCTTGCCAATAAATGGCTTTTTCTTTATATTTCCTAAGGTAAACATTCAATTTTAATATGTTTTAACTAAAAATATAAAAAAATTCAACCTGAAATCAATTTTGAGAATATAAAGCCATTTAAATCGAGTAATTAAGCTTTTGAAGGCATGGGTAACTATAAATGGACTTTTCTTGCCATTGAATGGCTTTTTCCTCAAGTTTTCCTAGGTAGACATTCAATTATATTATCTTTTAACGTAAAATACAAGAGAATTCAACTTAAAATCAATTACAAGATTATAAAATTATTTAAAGTTAGTAATAAGGCTTTTGAAAGCTTGGGTAACTATAAATGGACTTTCCTTGCTAATGAATAGCTTTTTCTTCATGTTACCCGAGGCAAACATTCAATTGCAATCTGTTTTATCCAAAAATGTTAAAAAATTGAACCTAAAATCAATTATGATATTATAAAACCATTTAAAGTGAGTAAGTAGGCTTTCAAAGGCATGGATGACTACAAATAGACTTTTCTCACCAATAAATGCCTTTTTCTTTATGTTTCAACAAGTAGACATTCAATTATAATCTGTTTTAAATAAAACTGTAAAAAAATTCAACTTAAAATCAATTGTGAGATTATAACACAAGTTAAAGCGAGTAATAAAGCTTCCAAAGGCATAGGTGGCTATAAATGGACCTTTTCATCTAATGAATGCTTTTTTCTTTGAGTTTCTCAAGGAAAATGTTCAACTATAATCTATTTTAACTAAAAATGTAAAACAATTCAACATAAAATCAATTATGAGATTATAAATTCATTTGAAGTGAGTAAAAAGGCTTTTAAAGTTCGGTGACCATAAATGGACTTTTCTTACTAATGAATGGCTTGTCTTCATGTTTCCCAAGGTAGACATTTAATTATAATATGTTTAACCAAAAATGTAAAAATTTTTAACTTAAAATCAATTATGAGATTATAAAACCATTTAAAGCGTGTAATAAGGCTTTCAAAGATTTTGGTGATTAGAAATGAACTTTTCTTGCCAATAAATGGCTTTTACTTCAAATTTCTCAAGGTAGACATTCAATTATAATCTGTTTTAACTAAAAATGTAAAAAACAAATCAACCTAAAATCAATTATGAGATTATAAAACTATTTAAAGAGAGTAATAAGGCTTTCAAAGGCATGAGTGACTATAAATGGACTTTTCTTGCCAATGGTAGCCTTTTTCTTCATGTTTCTAGAGGCAGTCATTCAATTATAATCTGTTTTATCCAAAAATGTAAAAAAAATTCAACTTAAAATTAATTATGTGATTATAAAACCATTTAAAGTGAATAATTAGGCCTTCGAAGGCATGGGTGACTATAGATGGAATTTTCTTGTTAATGAATGGTTTTTTCTTCTCATTTCCCATGGCAAATATTCAATTATAATCTGTTTTAACCAGAAATATTAAAAAATACAACTTAAAATCAATTATGAAATTATAAAAGCATTTAAGGTGAGTAATTAAGATTTTGAAGGCGTGGGTAATTATAAATGGACTTTTATGGCCAATGAAAGTCTTTTTCTTCATGTTTCTTAAGGCAAACATTCAATAATAATTT
>NW_018402063.1:725-1249 GCF_002168275.2 Theobroma umbraticum | reverse complement strand
CAACCTAAAATCAATTATGACATTATAATACCAATTAAAGCGAGTAATTAGCCTTTTGAAGGCATGGGTAACTATAAATGGATTTTTTTTGCCAATGAATGGCTTTTCCCTCATGTTTTCTGAAGTAGACATTCAATTATAATCTGTTTTAATTAAAAATGTAAAACAATTCAATCCAAAATCAATTATGAGGTTGTAAAACCATTTAAAGCTAGTAATAAGGATTTCAAAGGCATAGGTGACTACAAATGGACTTTTCTTGTCAATGATAGCTTTTTTCTTCACGTTTCTTAAGGTCGACATTCAATTTCAATCTGTTTCTACCAAAAATATGAAAAATTCAACATAAAATTAATTATGAGATTATAAAAGCATTTAAAGCAAGTAATAAGGCTTTCAAAGGTATGAGTCAGTATAAATAGACTTTTCTTGCCAATGATAACCTTTTTCTTCATGTTTCTTGAGGCAATCATTCAATTATAATCTATTTTAACCAAAAATATAAAAAAATTCAATCTAAAATC
>NW_018402063.1:0-309 GCF_002168275.2 Theobroma umbraticum | reverse complement strand
ATAAGGCTTTCAAAAGCATGGGTGACTATAAATGGACTTTTCTTGCCAATGAATAGTTGTTTCTTCAGGTTTCCTAAACTAGACATTCAACTATAATTTGTTTTAACCAAATATGTAAAAAAATTCAACATATAATCAATTACAAGATTACAAAACTATTCAAAGCGAGTAGTTACATTTTTAAAGGTATGGGTAACTATAGATGGACTTTACTTGGCAATGAATGGCTTTCTCTTTATGTTTTCTAAGGCAAACATTCAATTATAATCTGTTTTAACTGAAAATGTAAAAAAATTCAACTTAAAATCA
>NW_018402062.1:13269-13762 GCF_002168275.2 Theobroma umbraticum | reverse complement strand
TCACTTTAAATGGTTTTATAATCTCATAATTGATTTTAAGTTCAATATTTTTTATAGTTTTAGTTAAAAAAGACTATAATTGAATGTCTACTCTGAAAAACATGAAGAAAAAAGTTTTTATTGGCAAGAAAGTCCATTTGTAGTCTCTTATTTCTTCCGAAGCCTTTTTACCCACTTCTAATAGTTTTATTATCTCAAAATTGTTTTTATGTTCAATTTTTTTTAACATTTTTAATTTAAACAGACGATAATTGAATGTCTACCTTGAGAAATATGAAGAAAAAAGCATTCATTGTCAGGAAAAGTTCATTTATAGTCTCTCATTCCTTCAAAAGCCTTTCTACTCGCTTTAAATGGCTTTATAATCTCATAATTAATTTTAAGTTCAAATTTTTGCATATTTTTGGTTTAAACAGACTATAATTGAATGTCTACCTTGAAAAACATGAAGAAAAAAGCATTCATTGCTAAGAAAAGTTTATTTATAGGCTCT
>NW_018402062.1:12667-12852 GCF_002168275.2 Theobroma umbraticum | reverse complement strand
TATTGCTTGCTTTAAATGGTTTTATAATCTCAAAGTTGATTTTAAGTTCAATTTTTTTTAGTTTTTTGGCTTAAACAGATTATACTTGAATATTTACATCCAGCAACGTAAAGAAAAAGGCTTTCATTGCCAAGAAAAGTCCATTTATAGTCACTCATTCTATCAAAAGCCTTATTACCCACTTT
>NW_018402062.1:12493-12657 GCF_002168275.2 Theobroma umbraticum | reverse complement strand
ATTATCTCAAAATTGATTTTATGATTAATTTTTTTTATATTTTTGGTTAAAATAGACTATAACTGAATCTCTACCTTAAGAAGCGTGAAGAAAAAAGCATTCATTATAAAAAAAAGTTCATTTATAGTCTTTCATTCCTTTAAAAGCCTTATTACTCGCTTTGA
>NW_018402062.1:12414-12483 GCF_002168275.2 Theobroma umbraticum | reverse complement strand
AATCTCATAATTGATTTTAAGTTCAATTTTCTTTATATTTTTGCTTAAAACAGACTAAAACTGAATGCC
>NW_018402062.1:12274-12404 GCF_002168275.2 Theobroma umbraticum | reverse complement strand
TACATGAAGAAAAAAGTATCCATTGGCAAGTAAAGTTCATTTATAGTATCTCATTCCTCCAAAAGCCTTATTACTTGTTTTAAATATTTTTATAATCTCATCATTGATTTTAAGTTCAATTTTTTCATAT
>NW_018402062.1:12142-12264 GCF_002168275.2 Theobroma umbraticum | reverse complement strand
AACAGACTAAAACTGAATACCTACCTCAAGACACATGAAGAAAAAAGTATTCATTGAGAAGTAAAGTTTATTTATAGTCCTCCATTCCTCCAAAAGTCTTATTACTCGTTTTAAATAGTTTT
>NW_018402062.1:12011-12132 GCF_002168275.2 Theobroma umbraticum | reverse complement strand
CATTGATTTTAAGTTCAATTTTTTCATATTCTTGATAAAATATACTATAATTAAATGTCTACCTCGAGAAACATGAAGAAAAAAGCATTCATTTTCAAGAAAAGTTTATTTATAGTCTCTT
>NW_018402062.1:11912-12001 GCF_002168275.2 Theobroma umbraticum | reverse complement strand
AAGCCTTATTACCCACTTTAAATAGTTTTATTGTCCCAAAATAGATTTTATATTCAATTTTTTTATATTTTTATTTAAAACAGACTATA
>NW_018402062.1:11736-11902 GCF_002168275.2 Theobroma umbraticum | reverse complement strand
TACCTCAAGAAACGTGAAGAAAAAAGTATTCATTGGGAAGAAAGTCCATTTATGGTCTCTCATTCCTTCAAAAGCCTTATTACCCACTTTAAATACTTTTATTATCTCAAAATTGATTTTATGTTCAATTTTTTTAATTTTTTATTCAAACAAACTATAATTGAAT
>NW_018402062.1:11631-11726 GCF_002168275.2 Theobroma umbraticum | reverse complement strand
AGAAACATGAAAAGAAAAGCATTCATTTCTAGCAAAAGTTCATTTATAGTCTCTTATTCCTTCAAAAGCCTTTTTACTCACTTTAAATAGTTTTA
>NW_018402062.1:11348-11531 GCF_002168275.2 Theobroma umbraticum | reverse complement strand
ATAAGGCTTTTGAAGGAATAAGAGACTATAAATAAACTTTTCTTGAAAATGAATATTTTTTTCTTCATGTTTCTCGAGGCAGACATTTAATTATAGTATATTTTAATCAAGAATATGAAAAAATTGAATTTAAAATCAATGATGAGATTATAAAACTATTTAAAACGAGTAATAAGGCTTTTG
>NW_018402062.1:10930-11231 GCF_002168275.2 Theobroma umbraticum | reverse complement strand
ATTCAGTTTTAGTCTGTTTTAATTAAAAATATGAAAAAATTGAACTTAAAATCATGATGAGATTATAAAACTATTTAAAACAAGTAATAAGGCTTTTGGAGGAACGAGAGACTATAAATGAACTTTACATGCCAATGGATACTTTTTTCTTCATGTATCTTGATGTAGGCATTCAGTTTTAGTCTGTTTTAACCAAAAATATAAAAAAAATTGAACTTAAAATCAATGATGAGATTATAAAACTATTTAAAACAAGTAATAAGGCTTTTGGAGGAATGAGAGACTATAAATGAACTTTACT
>NW_018402062.1:10651-10920 GCF_002168275.2 Theobroma umbraticum | reverse complement strand
TACTTTTTTCTTCATGTATCTTGAGGTAGGCATTCAGTTTTAGTCTATTTTAACCAAAAATATAAAAAAAATTAAACTTAAAATTAATTCTGAGATTATAAAACTATTCAAAACTAGTAATAAGGCTTTTAAAGGAATTAGAGACTATAAATGAACTTTTCTTTATAATGAATGCTTTTTTCTTCACACTTCTTAAGGTAGAGATTCAGTTATAGTCTGTTTTAACTAAAAATATAAAAAAAATTGAACATAAAATCAATTTTGAGATA
>NW_018402062.1:10024-10129 GCF_002168275.2 Theobroma umbraticum | reverse complement strand
TTTAATCAAAAATTTGAAAAAATTGAACTTAAAATCAATTATGAGATTATAAAACATTTTAAAACGAGTAATAAAGCTTTTGAAGGAATGAGAGCCTATAAATAA
>NW_018402062.1:9569-10014 GCF_002168275.2 Theobroma umbraticum | reverse complement strand
GCAATGAATGCTTTTTTCTTCATGTTTTTTAAGGTAGACATTCAATTACAGTCTGTTTAAACCAAATATATGCAAAAACTTGAACTTAAAATCAATTATGAGATTATAAAGCCATTTAAAGCGAGTAAAAAGGCTTTTGAAGGAATGAGAGACTATAAATGAACTTTTCCTGGCAATGAATGTTTTTTTCTTTATATTTCTCAAGGTAGACATTCAATTATCGTCTGTTTGAATCGAAAATGTAAAAAAAAATTGAACATAAAATCAATTTTGAGATAATAAAACTATTGACAGTGGGTAAAAAGGCTTTGGAAGAAATGAGAGACTACAAAAGGACTTTCTTGCTAATAAATACTTTTTTTTTCATGTTTTTCAAGGTAGACATTCAATTATAGTCTATTTTAACTAAAACTGTAAAAAATATTGAACTTAAAATCAATTATGA
>NW_018402062.1:9364-9559 GCF_002168275.2 Theobroma umbraticum | reverse complement strand
CCATTTAAAGTGAGTGATAAGGCTTTTAAAAGAATGAGAGACTATATATGGACTTTCTTGCCAAGGAATGCTTTTTTCTTTACGGTTCTCTAGGTAGACATTCTATTATAGTTTGTTTTAAACAAAAATGTACAAAAAAAATGAATATAAAATCAATTTTGAGATAATAAAACTATTTAAAGTGGGTAATAAGGC
>NW_018402062.1:8947-9094 GCF_002168275.2 Theobroma umbraticum | reverse complement strand
GGCTTTTGAAGGAATGAGTGACTATAAATGAACTTTTCTTGCCAATAAATGCCTCTTCTTCATGTTTCTGAAGGTAGACATTCAATTATAGTATTTTTTAACAAAAAATATAAAAAAATTCAACTTAAAATCAATTATGAGATTATA
>NW_018402062.1:8265-8847 GCF_002168275.2 Theobroma umbraticum | reverse complement strand
AACTAATTATTAAATATATTTATCCTGCACACTCAAGTAGAAAGGTTAGACATAAATAAATGGAAATATTTTATTATCATCAAAAACTAATGGAGCCAACATTAAGTTCAATTTGTTTTTACATTTTTGGTTAAAACAGACTATAACTGAATGTCCACCTCCAGAAACATGAAGAAAAAAGCATTCATTGCCAAGAAAAGTTCATTTATGCTCATTCTTTCAAAAATCTTATTACTCATTTTAAATGATTTTATAATCTCATAATTAATTTTAAGTTTAATTTTTTCATATTTTTAGTTAAAATATACTATAATTGAATGTCTACCTTGACAAATATGAAGGAAAAAGCATTCATTGCCAAGAAAAGTTCATTTATAGTCTCTCATTCGTTCAAAACCCTTATTACTCATTTTAAATAGTTTTATAATCTCATAATTGATTTTAAGTCCAATTTTTTCACATTTTCGGTTAAAACAAACTATAATTGAACGTCTATCTCTAGAAACATGAAAAACAATCATTCATTGGCAAGAAAAGTCCATTATAGTCATCCATTCCTTGAAAAGCCTTATTACTCACTTT
>NW_018402062.1:8084-8255 GCF_002168275.2 Theobroma umbraticum | reverse complement strand
ATAATCTCAAAATTAGTTTTAAGTTCAATTTTTTTGCTTTTTTGCTTAAAACATATTATAGTTGAATGTCTACTTTGAGAAACGTGAAGAAAAAAGCATTCACTGGCACGGAAAGTCCATTTATAGTTGCTCATTCCTTCAAAAGTCTTATTACTCGCTTTAAATGGTTTT
>NW_018402062.1:7899-8074 GCF_002168275.2 Theobroma umbraticum | reverse complement strand
AATTGATTTTAAATTGAATTTTTTTACATTTTTTATTAAAATAGACTATGATTGAATGCTTGCCTAAAGAAACGTGTAAAAAAAGCTATTTATTGAGAAAAAAAGTTCATTTATAGTCATTCATTCCATCAAAAGTCCTATTACTCATTTTAATTAGTTTTATAATCTCATAATT
>NW_018402062.1:7602-7889 GCF_002168275.2 Theobroma umbraticum | reverse complement strand
TGAATTTTTTTACATTTTTCGTTACAAAAAACTGTAATTGAATGTTTACCTTAAGAAACGTGAAGAAAAGGCATTCATTGGCAAGAAAAGTCCATTTATAGTCACTAATTCTTTCAAAAACCTTATTACTCACTTTAAATAGTTTTATACTCTCAAAATTGAATTTAAGTTCAACTTTTTTTACATTTTTGAATAAAACAGATTACAATTGAATGTTTACATCAAAAAACTTGAAGAAAAAGAAATTCGTTGAAAAGAAAAGCCATTTTATAGTCACCCATTCCTTC
>NW_018402062.1:7403-7592 GCF_002168275.2 Theobroma umbraticum | reverse complement strand
TTACCCACTTTAAATAGTTTTATCATCTCAAAATTAATTTTATATTCAATTTTTTTTTACATTTTTGTTTAAAACAGACTATAATTAAATGTCTATCTTAAGAAATGTGAAGAAAAAAGCATTCCTTGGCAAGAAAGTCTATATAGAGTCTCTCATTCTTTCAAAAGTCTTATTACTCACTTTAAATAA
>NW_018402062.1:7056-7393 GCF_002168275.2 Theobroma umbraticum | reverse complement strand
TCATAATTGATTTTAAGTTCAATTTCTTATATAGTTTTTGTTAAAACAGACTATAATTGAATGTCTACCTCGAGAAACATGAACAAAAAAGCATTCATTGGCAACAAAGTCCATTTGTAGACTCTCATTCCTTCAAAAGCCTTATTACCTACTTTAAATAGTTTTATTATCTCAAAATTGATTTTATGTGATTTTTTTTTTATTTTTGGTTCAAACAAATGATAATTGAATGTCTACTTTAAGAAATATGAAGAAAAAAACTTTCATTTGCCAAAAAAAGTTCATTTATTATCTCTCATTCCTTCAAAAACTTTTTTACTCGCTTTAAATGACTTTA
>NW_018402062.1:6880-7046 GCF_002168275.2 Theobroma umbraticum | reverse complement strand
ATTGATTTTAAGTTCAATTTTTTACATTTTTCTTATCAAAACAGACTATAATTGAATGTTTACCTTGAGAAACGTGAAAAAAAAGCATTCACTGCCAAGAAAAGTTTATTTATAGCCTCTCATTTCTTCCAAAACTTTATTACTTGCTTTAAATAGTTTTATAATC
>NW_018402062.1:6364-6870 GCF_002168275.2 Theobroma umbraticum | reverse complement strand
TTTTAAGTTCAATTTTTTTAAATTTTTAGTTAAAACGGACTATAATTGAATGTCTACCTTGAAAAACATGAAGTAAAAAGCATTCATTGGCAAGAAAACTCCATTTATAGTCTCTCATTTCTTCAAAATCCTTTTTGCTCGCTTTAAATGTTTTTATAATCTCATAATTAATTTTCAGTTGAATTTTCTTGTATTTATGGTTAAAACAGCCATAATTGAATGTCTACGGTGAGAAACTTGAAGAAAAGGCATTTATTGGCAAGAAAAGTCCATTTCTAGTCACCTATTCCTTCAAAAGCTTTATTGCTCGCTTTAAATGATTTTATAATCTCAAAATTGATTTTAACTTTAATTTTTTTTACTTTTTTGGCTTAAACAGATTATAATTGAATGTTTGCGTCGAGAAACATGAAGAAAAAGGCTTTCATTGTCAAGAAAAGTCTATTTATAGTCATCCATTCCATCAAAAGCCTTATTACCAACTTTAAATGGTTTTATTATCTCAA
>NW_018402062.1:6211-6354 GCF_002168275.2 Theobroma umbraticum | reverse complement strand
ATGTTCAATTTTTTTTATATTTTTGATTAAAACAGACTATAACTGAATCTCTGCATTAAGAAGCATGAAGAAAAAAGCATTCATTACAAAGAAAAGTTCATTTATAATCTCTCATTCCTTTAAAAGCCTTATTACTCACTTTA
>NW_018402062.1:5942-6201 GCF_002168275.2 Theobroma umbraticum | reverse complement strand
TAATCTCATAATTGATTTTAAGTTCAATTTTTTTTATATTTTTGGTGAAAATAGACTAAAACTGAATGCCTACCTCAAGATACATGAAGAAAAAAATATTCATTTGCAAGTAAGTTCATTTATAGTCTCCAATTCCCCAAAAGCCTTATTACTCGTTTTAAATAGTTTAATAATCTCATCATTGATTTTAAGTTCAATTTTTTTCTATTTTTGATTAAAACATACTATAATTGAATGTCTACCTCTAGAAACATGAAGA
>NW_018402062.1:5458-5844 GCF_002168275.2 Theobroma umbraticum | reverse complement strand
TTAAATAGTTTTATTATCTCAAAATTGATTTTATATTCAATTTTTTTTACATTTTTATTTAAAACGGACTATAATTGAATGTCTACCTCAAAAAATGTGAAAAAAAACATTCATTGGGAAGAAAGTCCATTTATAGTCTCTCATTCCTTCAAAAACCTTATTACCCACCTTAAATAGTTTTAGTATCTCAAAATTGATTTTATCTTCAATTTTTTTTACATTTTCGGTTCAAACATATTATAATTGAATGTCTACCTTAAGAAACATGAAAAGAAAAGCATTCATTTCCAAGAAAAGTTTATTTATAGTCTCTCATTCCTGCAAAAGTCTTTTTACTCGCTTTAAATGGTTTTATAATCTCATAATTGATTTTAAATTCAATTTTT
>NW_018402062.1:5277-5358 GCF_002168275.2 Theobroma umbraticum | reverse complement strand
TACTCGCTTTAAATGGTTTTATAATCTCATAATTGATTTTAAATTCAATTTTTTACACATTTTTAGTTAAAACAGACTATA
>NW_018402062.1:5197-5267 GCF_002168275.2 Theobroma umbraticum | reverse complement strand
TACCTTGAGAAACGTTAAGAAAAAAAATTCACTGCCAAGAAAAGTTTATTTATAGTCTCTCATTCCTTCA
>NW_018402062.1:5094-5187 GCF_002168275.2 Theobroma umbraticum | reverse complement strand
TACTCGCTTTAAATGGTTTTATAATCTCAAAATGGTTTTTAAGTTCAATTTTTTCAAATTTTTGGTTATAACAGACTATAATTGAATGTCTAC
>NW_018402062.1:4801-5084 GCF_002168275.2 Theobroma umbraticum | reverse complement strand
ATGAAGAAAAAAGTATTCATTGGTAAGAAAACTCAATTTATATTCTCTTATCTCTTCAAAAGCCTTATTACTTGCTTTAAAAGTTTTTATATTCTCATAATTAATTTTAAGTTAATTTTTTTTACATTTTTGGCTAAAACAGATAATAATTAAATGTCTAAGTCGAAAAACTTGAAGAAAAGGCATTCATTAGCAAGATAGTTCATTTATAGTCACCTATTCCTTCAATAGCCTTATTGCTCACTTTAAATGGTTTTATAATCTCAAAATTGATTTTAAGTTC
>NW_018402062.1:4426-4649 GCF_002168275.2 Theobroma umbraticum | reverse complement strand
AAGCCTTATTACCCACTTTAAATGATTTTATTATCTCAAAATTGATTTTATGTTTATTTTTTTATATTTTTTATTTAAAACAGACTATAACTGAATTTCTACATTAAGAAGCATAAAGAAAAAAATATTCATTATCAAGAAAAATTCATTTATAGTCTCTCATTCTTTGAAAAACTTTATTACTCACTTTAAATGGTTTTATAATCTCATAATTAATTTTAAG
>NW_018402062.1:3819-4392 GCF_002168275.2 Theobroma umbraticum | reverse complement strand
ACCTCAAGAAACATGAAGAAAAAAGTATTCATTGACAAGAAAAGTTCATTTATATTCTCTCATTCCTCCAAAAGCTTTATTACTTATTTTAAATGGTTTTATAATCTCATAATTGATTTTAAGTTGAAATAGACTATGATTGATTGCTTACATCAAAAATCGTGAAGAAAAAAGCATTCATTTCCAAAAAAAGTTCATTTATAGTCTGCCATTTCTTCAAAAGCCTAATTACTCGTTTTAAATGCTTTTATAATCTCATAAATGATTTTAAGTTTAATTTTTTCACATTTTTTGTTAAAACAGACTATAATTGACTGTCTACCTTGAGAAATGTGAAGAAAAAAGAATTCATTGCCAAGAAAAGTTTATTTATAGTCTCTCAACCCTTCAAAAGCCTTATTACTAATTTTAAATAGTTTTATAATTTCATAATTGATTTTAAGTTCAATTTTTTCACATTTTCGATTAAAACAGACAAAATTGAATGTCTAACTCGATAAACATGAAGAAAAAAGCATTCATTGGCAAGAAAAGTGCATTATAGTTATTCATTCCTTCAAAAGCCTTATTACT
>NW_018402062.1:3665-3809 GCF_002168275.2 Theobroma umbraticum | reverse complement strand
GGTTTTATAATCTCAAAATTAGTTTTAAGTTCAACTTTTTTGCTTTTTTGTTTAAAACAGATTATAGTTGAATGTTTACTTTAAAAAACGTGAAGAAAAAGGCATTCATTGGCATGAAAAGTCCATTTATAGTCACCTATTCCT
>NW_018402062.1:3538-3649 GCF_002168275.2 Theobroma umbraticum | reverse complement strand
TCGCTTTAAATAGTTTTATAATCTCATAATTGATTTTAAGTTGAATTTTATTTTACATTTTTTATTAAAATAGACTATGATTGAATGCTTGCCTCAAGAAATGTGTAAAAA
>NW_018402062.1:3302-3438 GCF_002168275.2 Theobroma umbraticum | reverse complement strand
CAAACTATAATTGAATGTCTACCTTGAGAAACATGAAAAGAAAAGCATTCATTTTTAGCAAAAGTTCATTTATAGTCTCTCATTCTTCAAAAGCCTTTTTACTCACTTTAAATGGTTTTATAATCTCATAATTGAT
>NW_018402062.1:3147-3279 GCF_002168275.2 Theobroma umbraticum | reverse complement strand
TTTTAGTTAAAACAGACTATAATTGAATGTTTACCTCAAGAAACATAAAGAAAACAACATTCATTGCCAAGAAAAGTTTATTTATAGTCTCCCATTCCTTTAAAAGCCTTATTACTCGCTTTAAATGATTTT
>NW_018402062.1:2727-2983 GCF_002168275.2 Theobroma umbraticum | reverse complement strand
TTGAGAAACATGAAGAAAAAAGTATTCATTGGCAAGAAAACTCCATTTATAGTCTCCTATTTCTTCAAAAGTCTTATTGCTGGCTTTAAAATTTTTTATAATCTCATAATTAATTTTTAGTTAAATTTTTTTACATTTTTTGCTAAAACAGATAATAATTGAATGTCTAGGTTGAGAAAGTTGAAGAAAAGGCATTCATTAGCAAGAAAGTCTATTTATAGTCATCCATTCCTTCAAAAGCCTTATTGCTCACTTT
>NW_018402062.1:2595-2717 GCF_002168275.2 Theobroma umbraticum | reverse complement strand
ATAATCTCAAAATTGATTTTAAGTTCAATTTGTTTTTACTTTTTTGGTTTAAACAATTATAATTGAATCTCTACATTGAGAAACATGAAGAAAAAGGCTTTCATTGCTAAGAAAAGTCCATT
>NW_018402062.1:2302-2585 GCF_002168275.2 Theobroma umbraticum | reverse complement strand
CATTCCTTCAAAAGCCTTATTACCCTTTTTAAATGATTTTATTATCTCAAAATTGATTTTATGTTCATTTTTTTTACACTTTTTGGTTAAAACAAACTATAACTGAATATCTACCTTAAGAAGCGTGAAGGGAAAAGTATTCATTATCAAGAAAAGTTCATTTATGGTCTCTCATTCCTTTAAAAACCCTATTACTCTCTTTAAATGGTTTTATAATCTCATAATTAATTTTAAGTTCAATTTTTGTTACATTTTTTGTTAAAACAGACTAAAACTGAATGCC
>NW_018402062.1:1928-2292 GCF_002168275.2 Theobroma umbraticum | reverse complement strand
AACATGAAGAAAAAAGTATTCATTGGCAAGCAAAGTTCATTTATAGTCTCCCATTTCCCAAAAGCCTTATTACTCGTTATAAATAGTTTAATAATCTCATCATTGATTTTAAGTTCAATTTTTTTATATTTTTTATTAAAATAGACTATGATTGATTGCTTGTCTCGGGAAACATGAAAAAAAAATATTCATTTTCAGGAAAAGTTCATTTATAGTCTCTCATTCTTTCAAAAGCCTAACTGCTCATTTTAAATGGTTTTATATTCTCATAATTGATTTTACGTTTAATTTTTTATATTTTTTGTTAAAACATACTATAATTGACTCTCTACCTTAAGAAATGTGAAGAAAAAAGTATTCATTG
>NW_018402062.1:1395-1918 GCF_002168275.2 Theobroma umbraticum | reverse complement strand
TTTATTTATAGTCTCTCATTCCTTCAAAAGCCTTATTAGTCATTTTATATAGTTTTATAATCTCATAATTGATTTAAGTTCAATTTTTTCACATTTTCAGTTAAAACAGATAATAATTGAATTTCTAACTTAAGAAACATGAAAAAAGCATTCGTTGGCAAGAAAAGTCCATTATAGTCATTCATTCCTTCAAAAGCCTTGTTACTCACTTTAAATGTTTTGTAATCTCAAAATTGGTTTTAAGTTCAATTTTTTTACTTTTTTACTTAAAACATATTATAGTTGAATGTTTACTTTGAAAAATGTAAAGAAAAAGGTATTCATTGGCATGAAAAGTAAAAACCATTTATAGTCTCCCATTCCTTCAAAAGCCTAATTACCCGTTTTAAATGATTTTATAATCTTATAATTGATTTTAAGTTTAATTGTTTACTTTTTTTGTCAAAACAGACTATAATTGACTGTTTATCTTAAGAAATGTGAAGAAAAAAGTATTCATTGCCAAGAAAAGTTTATTTATAGT
>NW_018402062.1:1269-1363 GCF_002168275.2 Theobroma umbraticum | reverse complement strand
TTAAATAGTTTTATAATCTCATAATTGATTTTAAGTTCAATTTTTTCACATTTTCGATTAAAACAAATAATAATTGAATGTCTAACTTGAGAAA
>NW_018402062.1:1024-1259 GCF_002168275.2 Theobroma umbraticum | reverse complement strand
AAAGTATTCATTGGCAAGAAAAGTCCATTATAGTCATTCATTCCTTCAAAAGCCTTATTACTCACTTTAAACGATTTTATAATCTCAAAATTAGTTTTAAGTTCAATTTTTTTACTTTTTATTTAAAACAGATTATAGTTGAGTGTTTACTTTGAAAAACGTGAAAAAAAAAAGTATTCATTGGCATGAAAAGTTAATTTATAGTCACCTATTCCTTCAAAAGCCTTATTACTCT
>NW_018402062.1:913-1014 GCF_002168275.2 Theobroma umbraticum | reverse complement strand
TTTTATAATCTCATAATTGATTTTAGGTTAATTTTTTTTTATTTTTTTTTAAAAATAGACTATGATTAATTGCCTACCTCAGAAAATGTATAGAGAAAGCC
>NW_018402062.1:561-714 GCF_002168275.2 Theobroma umbraticum | reverse complement strand
TTGAATGTCTACCTCAAGAAACGTGAAGAAAAAGCATTCATTGGCAAGAAACGTCCATTTGTAGTCGCCCATTCTTTCAAAAGCCTTATTACTTACTTCAAATGGTTTTATACTCTCAAAATTGATTTTAAGTTCAATTTTTTTTACTTTTTT
>NW_018402062.1:107-536 GCF_002168275.2 Theobroma umbraticum | reverse complement strand
TTTACGTTGAGAAATGCAAAGAAAAAAACATTCATTGACAGGAAAAGTCTATTTATAGTTTTTCATTCCTTTAGAAGCCCTATTACCCATTTTAAATGGTTTTATTATCTCAAAATTTATTTTATACTCAATACTTTTTACATTTTTGGTTAAAACAGATTATAATTGAATATCTACTTCAAAAAATGTAAAGAAAAAAGAATTCATTAGCAAGAAAAGTCTATTTATAGTCTCCCATTCCTTCAAAAGACTTATTACTCGTCTTAAATAGTTTTATAATCTCAAAATAGATTTTAAGTTCAAGTTTTTTGACATTTTTTGATAAAACAGATTATAATTGAATGTCTACGTCTAGAAACTTGAAGAAAAAGACACTCATTAGAAAGAAAAGTCCATGGTCACCTATTCCTTCAAAAGCCTTATTACCCA
>NW_018402062.1:0-97 GCF_002168275.2 Theobroma umbraticum | reverse complement strand
TTTTATAATCTCAAAATTGATTTTATGTTCAATTTTTTTTTAGATTTTTAGTAAAAACAGACTATAATTGAATGTCTACCTTGAGAAACGTGAAGAA
>NW_018402060.1:1840-2185 GCF_002168275.2 Theobroma umbraticum | reverse complement strand
GTAGACCGCTAGATACACCTGAGGGTTTACAAAGTTGTTTGGACTTAGAGCTTTCTTTTTACAGCAAATAGACTATAAAGAATTTGGAAGCTTTTGTACTTGACAGGAACTTAAGTGTTTATATTATTAGAACACAACATTTTTCTTGCTCTGGCTTTTATGTTTGCTTTGATGTGTCAAAATGGTTGGCAACAAGCCCTTTATATAGGCTTGTAAGTATCTATTCTTCAAGGATACAATCCTTTAATCAAGGCACCATTTTGTCTAAAAGGCATCTTTCTATTTTGCCAAACATAACTTTTGGATAAAGGTATTATTTCAATAATCATCTTTATGAAAAGATAA
>NW_018402060.1:0-1543 GCF_002168275.2 Theobroma umbraticum | reverse complement strand
ATCCCCCACCATTTTCAAAATTTTCAAATACCAGCAACTTTGGGAACCTTGTGGATAAATGAAGGTATCCCACAGATTTGAACTTTCACTTAGTGAGTGTGGTTGGTTCTTGTTTGAATTGAGTGGTTGACCAAGCATTGAACCATTGATTCTTCATTTGACTAGTTAGGCCACTAAACACACACAAGCTTCCTTGCTCACTTTGTATCTAGTTTTGCCAACACATTATATGGCCTTGCGTTTTGCATCCATTCATGAGTGTTGTCAAAGTCAAGCCTTTAGCTCCTAGAAGCAGCCACACTTCCACTCATATAGGTAGCCCCCATTGAAAGTACCGTATAATTGTAGTACCTCAACATATACATGTTATGGGTCTATTAAGAACTTTTGTTCAACCTTACTCTACACATTACGAGAATCAAGCACTATACAGCTTGGGATGGTAAATATAAATTAGTGCTTGCAATCATCCATGTCGTAGAATGGTCAGTACCCGAGACTTGTAGGTCAACCACAAGCATCGAGGTGAGCTCCCACCATTGGAGATTTAATTGATGGGCTTGAGACCCATCCCTCTTGAGGTCTTAATTACCAAGTCCTTCTTTAGACCTTTTTTAAGTGGATCCGCTAAATTTTCATCAGACCACACATAACTTATAGTGACTATACCATCGCTAATTCTTTGTCTTACAATGCTATGTCGAAGTCCAATATATCGAATCTTTCCATTGTATGCTTGATTATATGCCTTTGGTATAGTTGCTTTATTGTCACAATGTATCAAGATTGGTGCCATAGGTTTAGACCACAATGGAATTTCATAGAGTAAATCTTTCAACCATTCCACTTCTTGGGTGGCAGATGCTAAAGCTATAAATTCAGTTGCCATAGTGGAGTTTGCTTGACAAGATTGTTTCTTATAACCCCAAGAAACAATACCCCCACTAATTATAAAAATCCAACCAGTCGTAGATGTTTGATCTGTCCTATTTGAGTTCCAATTAGCATCTGTATACCTTTCTAAAATTGAAGGAAAACTTGAATAAAAAATTTCATAATTCTTTGTACTCTTTAAGTATCTTAGAACTCTATGAATAGCGTACCAGTAGTTTTTACTTGGATTACTTGTAAATCGACTTAGCATCCTAATCATAAAAGCAATATCTGACCTTGTACAAACCATTGCATACATTAGGCATCCAATCACCTTTACATATTCATTTTGTGCTATTGGTCTGTCTTTGTTGGGTATTAACTTTAAATTAGAATCATATGCCATAGTCATTGGCATACAATCTGACATTCCATACTTCATTGCAATCTTTTCAATGTAATGAGATTGAGACAATGTGAGGCCATTATTGTCTCTCATTATTCTTATACTAAGAATAACATCTGTCATACCCATACCTTTCATGTCAAATTTCTTTGACAAGAATCCTTTTGTGTCTTCCATTGCTTCCAAAATTGCTGCCAAAGATTAACATATCATCCACATACACACAAATGATGACACTTGGAACTTACTATAGACACATTTATC
>NW_018402059.1:1945-2045 GCF_002168275.2 Theobroma umbraticum | reverse complement strand
ATTTAAAGTGAGTAATAAGTCTTTCAAAGGCTTGAGTGACTATAAGTGGACTTTGTATACTAATGGATGACTTTGGCTTCTTGTTTCCCAAGGTAGATAT
>NW_018402059.1:1626-1935 GCF_002168275.2 Theobroma umbraticum | reverse complement strand
TATATTTTAATCAAAAATGTAAAAATATTCAAATTAAAATCAGTTATGAGATTATAAAAATAATTTAAAGCGAGTAAGAAGGCTTTCGAAGGCTTAGGTGAGTATAAATGCACTTTTCTTATCAGCGAATGGCATTTTCTTCATGTTTCCCAAGACAGATATTCAATTATATTCTGTTTTAACAAAAAAAGTAACAAAATTCAGCTTAAAATCAACTATGATATTACAAAACCATTAAAAGCGAGTAACAAGATTTTTGAACGGTCAAGTGACTATAAATTGGCTTTTCTTGCCAATGAATGAGTTTTT
>NW_018402059.1:1543-1616 GCF_002168275.2 Theobroma umbraticum | reverse complement strand
CTTGAGGTAAACATTCAATTACAATCTGTTCTAACTAAAAAAGTAAAAAATTTAACCTAAAATCAATTATGAG
>NW_018402059.1:1393-1533 GCF_002168275.2 Theobroma umbraticum | reverse complement strand
CATTTAAAGCGAGTAATAAAGCTTTTGAAGACATCGGTGACTATAAATAGACTTTTGTTGCCAATGAATGACTTTTTCTTCACGTTCTTCAAGGCAGACATTCAATTATAATTTGTTTTAACAAAAAATGTAAAAACATT
>NW_018402059.1:1269-1383 GCF_002168275.2 Theobroma umbraticum | reverse complement strand
TCAATTATGAGATTATAAAACTATTAAAATCGAGTAATAAGGCTTTCAAAGGCATGGGTGACTATAAATAGGCTTTTGTTGTTAATGAATGACTTTTTCTTCACGTTTTTCAAG
>NW_018402059.1:761-908 GCF_002168275.2 Theobroma umbraticum | reverse complement strand
CTTTCGAAGGCTTGGATGGATATAAATAAACTTTTCTTGCAAATGAATGGGTTTTTCTTCATACTTTTTAAGGCAAACATTCAATTACAATCTGTTTTAACAAAAAATATAAAAAAATTCAACCTAAAATCAATTATGGGATTATAA
>NW_018402059.1:572-748 GCF_002168275.2 Theobroma umbraticum | reverse complement strand
GAGTAAAAGGCTTTTGAAGGCATGACTGACTATAAATGGACTTTTTCTATCAATTAATGGCTTTGTCTTCACGTTTCTTAAGGCAAACAGTCAATTATAATCTATTTTAACCCAAAATGTAAAACATTCATCATGAAATCAATTATGGGGTTGTAAAACCATTTAAAGTGAGTAAT
>NW_018402059.1:388-562 GCF_002168275.2 Theobroma umbraticum | reverse complement strand
AAGGCTTAGGTGACTATAAATGGGCTTTTCCTGCAAATGAATGAGTTTGTCCTAATGTTTTCCTGAGCAAACATTCAATTGTAATATGTTTTAATGAAAAATGTAAAACAATTCAACCTAAAATCAATTATGAACTTATAAAACAATTTAAAGCGAGTAATAAGGCTTTTAAAG
>NW_018402059.1:278-378 GCF_002168275.2 Theobroma umbraticum | reverse complement strand
CTATAAATGGGCTTTTCTTGTCAATGAATGACTTTTTCTTCACGTTTCTCATAGTAGACAATCAATTATAATTTATTTTAACCAAAAATGTAAAAATATT
>NW_018402059.1:104-268 GCF_002168275.2 Theobroma umbraticum | reverse complement strand
TCAATTATGAGATTACAAAACCATTTAAAGCGAGTAATAAGGGTTTTGAGGGAAAGAGTGACTATAAATGGACTTTTCTTGCCAATGAATATCTTTTTCTTCACTTTTTCAAAGGTAGACATTCAATTCTAATCCACTTTAACCAAAAATATAAAAAAAATTTA
>NW_018402059.1:0-94 GCF_002168275.2 Theobroma umbraticum | reverse complement strand
AATTATGAGATTATAAAACCATTTAAAGGAGTAATAAGTGTTTCAAAGGCTTAGGTGACTATAAATGGACTTTTCTTGTCAATGAATGGCTTTT
>NW_018402058.1:1567-1717 GCF_002168275.2 Theobroma umbraticum | reverse complement strand
AGCCTCATTACTCGCTTTACATGGTTTTTTTATAATCTCATAATTGATTTTGAGCTGAGTTTTTTTATATTTTTCATTAAAACAGACAATAATTGAATGTTTAACTTGAGAAACGTAAAGAAAGATGCATTCATTGGCAAGAAAAGTCCA
>NW_018402058.1:1369-1557 GCF_002168275.2 Theobroma umbraticum | reverse complement strand
CGTATTCCTTCAAAAGCCTCATTACTTGCTTTAAATGGTTTTATAATATCATTATTGATTTTAAGTTGAATTCTTTTACATTTTTGGTTCAAACAGACTATATTTGAATGTCTGCCTCAAGAAACTTGAAAAAACAAGCATTCATTGGTAAGAAAAGTCCGTTTATAGTCTCTTATTCCTTCAAAAGC
>NW_018402058.1:1229-1359 GCF_002168275.2 Theobroma umbraticum | reverse complement strand
GCTTTAAATTGTTTTATAATCTCATAATTGATTTTAAGTTGAAGTTTTTTTATATTTTTACTTAAAACAGACTATAATTGAGTGTTTATCTTGAAAAAGTTGAAGAACAAGTATTCATTAACAAGAAAAG
>NW_018402058.1:698-859 GCF_002168275.2 Theobroma umbraticum | reverse complement strand
ATAGTCTCATATTCCTTCAAAAGCCTTATTACTTGCTTTAAATTATTTTATAATGTCATAATTATTTTCAGTTGAATATTTTTAGATTTCTCATTAAAATAGACAATAATTGAATGTTTACCTTGAGACACGTAAAGAAAAAACAATTCACTGGCAAGAAA
>NW_018402058.1:250-435 GCF_002168275.2 Theobroma umbraticum | reverse complement strand
ATAATCTCATAATTGATTTTAAGTTGAATTTTTTTGCATTCTTAGTTAAAACAGGCTATAGTTGAATGTCTATCTTGAGAAACATGAAGAAAAAGGTATTTACTGGCAAAAAAAGTCTATTTATAGTCACTTATTCCTTCAAAAGCCATATTACTCACTTTAAATGGTTTTATAATCTCATAATT
>NW_018402058.1:94-183 GCF_002168275.2 Theobroma umbraticum | reverse complement strand
GAGTTGAGTTTTTTTAGATTTTTTATTAAAACAGACAATAATTGAATGTTTAACCTGAGAAACGTAAAGAAAAATGCATTCATTGGCAA
>NW_018402058.1:0-84 GCF_002168275.2 Theobroma umbraticum | reverse complement strand
TTTATAATCTCATATTCCTTCAAAAGCGTCATTACTCGCTTTAAATAGTTTTATAATCTCATTATTGATTTTAAGTTGAATTCT
>NW_018402057.1:1027-1196 GCF_002168275.2 Theobroma umbraticum | reverse complement strand
TATAGTCACTCATTTCTTCAAAAGCCTTATTACTCACTTTAAATGGTTGTATAACCGCATAATTGATTTTAAGTTGAATAGTTTTACTTTTTTTGTTAGAACAACTTATAATTGAGTGTTTGCTTTGGGAAACGTGAAGAAAAAGGTATTCATTGTCTAGAAAAGTCCA
>NW_018402057.1:737-1017 GCF_002168275.2 Theobroma umbraticum | reverse complement strand
CCATTCCCTCAAAATCTTTATTACTCACTTTAAATGGTTTTTTAATCCTATAATTGATTTTAAATTAAATTTTTTAACATTTTTTATTAAAACAGATTATAATTGAATGGCTACCTCTAGAAGCATGAAGAAAAAGACATTCATTGTCTAGAAAAGTCCATTTATAGTCACCATTCCTTCAAAATTTTTGTTACTCACTTTAAATGGTTTTATATGTTCATAATTTATTTTAAGTTGAATTTTTTTACATTTTTGGTTAAAATAAATTATAATTGAATAT
>NW_018402057.1:357-496 GCF_002168275.2 Theobroma umbraticum | reverse complement strand
TTTTTACATTTTTAGTTAAAACAGACTATAATTGAATGTCTGCCTCATGGAACGTGAAGAAAAAGCTATTCATTGGCAAGAAAAATCTATATATAGTTACCCACTCCTTCAAAAGCTTTACTACTCACTTTAAATGGTT
>NW_018402057.1:132-347 GCF_002168275.2 Theobroma umbraticum | reverse complement strand
ATAATTGATTTTAAGTTGATATTTTTATATTTTTGGTTAAAATAGATTATAATTGAACGTTTGCCTCAAGAAATGTGAAGAAAAGACTTTTCATTGGGAAGAAAAGTCTATTTATAGTCACCTATTTCTTCAAAAGCTTTATTACTTGCATTGAATGATTTTATAATCTCATATTTGATTTTAAGTTGAATTTGTTTACATTTTTTGTTAAAACA
>NW_018402057.1:0-122 GCF_002168275.2 Theobroma umbraticum | reverse complement strand
AATGTCTACTTTAGGAAACATGAAGAAAAAGCTATTCATTAACTAGAAAAGTCTATTTATTGCCACCTATGCCTTCAAAGGCCTTATTACTTGCTTTAAATAGTTTTATAATCTCATAATTG
>NW_018402056.1:4442-6162 GCF_002168275.2 Theobroma umbraticum | reverse complement strand
ATTCAATTATAGCCTGTTTTAACAAAAAATGTAAAACAATTCAACCTAAAATCATTTATGAGATTACAAAATCATTTAAAGCAAGTAATGTGGCTTTTGAAAAAATGGGTGGCTATAAATAGACTTTTCTTGCCAATGAATTGCTTTCTCTTCATGTTTCTTGAGGTAGACAATCAATTATAATTTATTTTAACTAAAAATATAAAAAAATTTAACTTAAAATCAATTACAAGATTGTAAAACTATTTAAAGCGAGTAATAAGGCTTTTGAAGGAATGGGTGACTATAAGTAGACTTTTCTTACCAATGAACGGCTTTTTCTTCAGGTTTTCTTAGGCAGACAATCAATTATAATTTGTTTTAACAAAAAATGTAAAACAATTCAACTTAAAATTAATTACGAGATTATAAAACTATTTAAAGTGAGAATAAGGCTTTTCAAGGAATGGATGACTATAAATGGACTTTTCTTACCAATAAATGCCTTTTTCCTCCAATTTTTGAGGCAAACATTCAATTATAGCCTGTTTTAATAAAAAATGTAAAACAATTCAATCTAAAATCGATTATGAGATTACAAAACCATTTAAAGCGACTAATAAGGCTTTTGAAGAAATGGGTAACTGTAAATGAACTTTTCTTGTCAATTAATGGCTTTTTCTTCACGTCCTTCGAGTCAAACAATCAATATAAACCTGTTTTAACCAAAAATGCAAAAATATTCAACTTAACATCAATGATGAGATTACAAAACCATTAAAAGCGAGTAATGAGGCTTTTAAAGGAATGAGTGGCTATAAATACACTTTCTTACCAATGAACGGTTTTTTCTTCACATTTCCTTGGATAGACAATCAATTATAATTTGTTTTAACCAAAAATATAAGCAAAATTCAACTTAAATTCAATTACAAGATTATAAAACCATTTAAAGCAAGTAATAATGCTTTCGAAGGCATGGGTGACCATAAATGAACTTCTCTAGTCAATTAATGGCTTTTCTACATGTTTTCTAAAGTAGACATTCAATTATAATCTGTTTTAAGAAAAATATAAAAAAATTTAACTTAAAATTAATTATGATATTATAAAACCATTTAAAGTGAGTAATAAAACTTTTGAAGGAATGGGTGACTATAAATGGACTTTTCTTACCAATAAATGCCATTTTCTTAATGGTTTTTTATACAAACATTCAATTATAGGTTTTTTTTAACAAAAAACTCAAAAAATTCAACTTAAACTCAATTCTGAGATTACAAATTCATTTAAAGCGAGTAATAAGGCTTTTCGAGGAATGAGTGCCTATAAATTGACTTTTTTTTCCAATGAACGGCTTTTTCTTCATATTTTCTAAGGCAAACATTCAATTATAATTTGTTTTAACCAAAAATGTAAAAAAATTTAACTTAAAATCAATTACGAGATTATAAAACCATTTAAAGCAAGTAATAAGGCTTTCGAAGGCATGGGCGACTACAAATAGGCTTTTCTAGTTAATGAATCGCTTTTTCTTTATGTTTTCTAGGACAGATGTTCAATTGTAATCTATTTTAAGAAAAAATGTAAAAAAATTCAACCTAAAATGAATTATGAAATTATAAAACTATTAAAAGCGAGTAATAAGTCTTTTGAAGGAATTGGTGACTATAAATAGACTTGTTTTACCAATGAATGGCTTTTTCTTCATGTTTTTCAAGGCAGACATTCAAGTATAGCT
>NW_018402056.1:4002-4106 GCF_002168275.2 Theobroma umbraticum | reverse complement strand
ATGAATGGCTTTCTCTTCACATTTTTCAAGACAGACAATCAATTATAGCCTGTTTTAAACAAAAATGTAAAAAAATTTAACTTAAAATCAATTATGAGATTACA
>NW_018402056.1:3482-3992 GCF_002168275.2 Theobroma umbraticum | reverse complement strand
AAGCGAGTAATAAGGCTTTTGAAGGAATGGGTGACTGTAAATGGATTTTTGTTAGCAATGAATGGCTTTTTCTTCAAGTCTTTCAAGGTAAAGAGCTAATTATAGTCTGTTTGAACCAAAAATATAAAAAAATTCAACTTAAAATCAATTATGAGATCAAAAAACTATTTAAAGCAAGTAATAAGGCTTTTAAAGGAATTGGTGGTTATAAATACACTTTTCTTGCTAATGAATAGCTTTTTCTTTACGTTTCCCAAGGTAGACAATCAATTATAATTTATTTTAACAACAACTGTAAAAACATTCATCTTAAAATCTATTACGAGATTACAAAATCATTTAAGTGAGTAAAAAGGCTTTCGAAGGCATTGGTGACAATAAATGTACTTTTTTAGCCAATGAATGGCTTTTTCTTCACGTTTCTCAGGGTAGACAATCAATAATAATATTTTTTAACTAAAAATGTAAAAATATTCATCTTAAAATCAATTATGAGATTACAAAACCATT
>NW_018402056.1:3176-3472 GCF_002168275.2 Theobroma umbraticum | reverse complement strand
AATAAAGCTTTTGAAGGAATGGGTGACTATAAGTAGACTTTTTTTGCTAGTGAATGGCTTTTTCTTCACGTTTCCTTAGGCAAACAATTAATTATAATTTTTTTAACCAAATATGTAAAAAAATTCAACTTAAAATCAATTACGACATTATAAAACCACTTAAAGCGAGTAATAATGCTTTCGAAGGCATGGATGGCTATAAATGGACTTTTCTAGTCAATAAATGGCTGTTTTTTCTTATTTCCTAAGGTAGATATTCAATTATAATATTCTTTAACCAAAAATGTAAAAAAAAT
>NW_018402056.1:2953-3166 GCF_002168275.2 Theobroma umbraticum | reverse complement strand
ATGAATTATGAGATTATAAAACCAGTTAAAGCGAGTAATAAAGCTTTTGAAGAAATAGGTGGCTATAAATGGACTTTTCTTGCCAATGAATGCCTTTTTCTTAATGTTTTTTGGAATAGACATTCAAATATAGCTTGTTTTAACGAAAATTATCAAAATATTCAACTTAAACTCAATTATGAGATTACAAAAACATTTAAAGCGAGTAATAAG
>NW_018402056.1:2493-2674 GCF_002168275.2 Theobroma umbraticum | reverse complement strand
TATAAAACCATTTAAAGCGAGTAATAACACTTTCGAAGGAATGGGTGATTATAAATGGACTTTTCTTACTTATGAATGACTTTTTCTTCATATTTTTTGAGGCAGACAATCAATTATAGCCTGTTTTAACTAAAAATGTAAAAAAATTTAACTAAAATTCAATTATGAGATTACAAAACCA
>NW_018402056.1:2325-2483 GCF_002168275.2 Theobroma umbraticum | reverse complement strand
GTAATAAGGCTTTTGAAGGAATAGGTGGCTATAAATAGATTTTTTTTGCTAATGAACGACTTTTTCTTCACATTTCCCATGGCAGACAATCAATTATAATATCTTTTAACCAAAAATGTAAAAACATTCAACTTAAAATTAATTACGAGATTATAAAA
>NW_018402056.1:0-2315 GCF_002168275.2 Theobroma umbraticum | reverse complement strand
CAAGTAATAAGGCTTTCGAAGGCATGAGTGACTATAAATGGTCTTTTCAAGTCAATGCTGGCTTTTTCTTCACGTTTCTCGAGGTAGCATTCAATTATAACTTGTTTTAACCAAATATGTAAGAACGTTGAACTTAAAATCAATTATGCAATTATAAAACGATTTAAAGTGAGCAATAGGGCTTTTGAAAGAATGGGTGACTATAAATGGACTTTTCTTGCCAATGAATTCCTTTTTCTTCACATTTCTCAAGGAAAATATTCAATTAATATATGTTTTAACTAAAAATGTAAAACATTTTAACTTAAAATTAATTATGAGATTACGAAACCATTTAAAGCGAGTAATAAGACTTTTGAAGGAATAAGTGACTACAAGTAGACTTTTCTTTACTAATGGATAGCTTGTTCTTCATGTTTCTCCAGGTAGACAATCAATTATAATTTATTTTAATTAAAAATATAAAAAAATTTAACTTAAAATCAATTATGAGATTATAAAACCATTTAAAGCGAGTAATAAGGCTTTTAAAGGAATGAATGACTATAAATGGACGTTTCTTGCCAATGAATGCTTTTTTCTTTTTGTTTTTTGAGGTAAACATTCAATTATAGCCTGTTTGAACTAAAAATGTAAAAAAAATTAACTTAAAATCAATTATGAGATTACAAAACTATTTAAAGAGAGTAATATGACTTTTGAAGAAATGGGTGGCTATAAAGAGACTTTTCTTCCCAATGAATGATTTTTTTTTCACGTTTCTTGAGGTATACAATCAATTATAATTTATTTTAACTAAAAATGTAAAAAAATTTAAATTCAAATCAATTACGAGATTGTAAAATTATTTAAAGCTAGTAATAAGGCTGTTAAAGGCATAGATGACAATAAATAGACTTTTTTAGTCAATGAATGACCTTTTCTTCATGTTTCTCAAGGTAGATATTCAATTTTAATTTGTTTTAACTAAAAAATAAAAAAATTTAACTTAAAATCAATTTTAAAATTACAAAACTATTTAAAGCGAGAAATAAAGCTTTTGAAGGAATTGGTGACCATAAATGGACTTTTGTTGCCAATGAATGACTTTTTCTTCACACTTTTTGAGGTAAACATTCGATTATAGCCTGTTTTAACCAAAAATATAAAAAAATTTAACTTAAAATAAATTATGAGATTATAAAACTATTTAAAGCGAGTAATAAGGCTTTTGAAAGAATAGGTAGCTATAAGTATAGTTTTCTTGCCAATGAATGACTTTTTCTTCACATTTGTCAAGGCAGACAATCAATCATAATTTGTTTTAATCAAAAATGTAAAAACATTCAACTTAAAATCAATTACGAGATTGTAAAATCATTTAAAGCGAGTAAAAATACTTTTGAAGGTTTGGATGACTATAAATAGACTTTCCTAGTCAATGAATGGCTTTTTCTTCATGTTTCTCAAGGTAGACGATCAATTATAATTTATTTCAAGCAAAAATGTAAAAAAATTCTACCTAAAATCAATTATGAGATTATAAAACCATTTAAAGTGAGTAAAAGGCTTTTGAAGGAATGGGTGACTTTAAAAAGACTTTTGCCACTAATGAATGGCTTTTTCTTCATGTCTTTAGAGGTAAACATTCAATTATAGCCTGTTTGAATCAAAAATATTAAAAAATTCAACTTAAAATCAATTATGAGATTACAAAACCATTTAAAATGAGTAATAAAGCTTTTCAAAGAATGGGTGGCTATAAATACACTTTTCTTGCCAATGATGACTTTTTCTTCATGCTTCTTGAGGTAGACAATCAATTATAATTTGTTTTAACCAAAAATGTAAAAACATTTATCTTAAAATCTATTACGAGATTGTAAAACCATTTAAAGCGACTAAAAATGCTTTCAAAGGCATGGATGACTATAAATGAACTTTTCTAGCCAATAAATGACTTTTTCTTCACGTTTCTTGAGGCAGACAATTAATTATAAATTGTTTTAACCAAAAATGTAAAAACATACAACTTAAAATCAATTATGAGATTACAAAACCATTTAAAGCGAGTAATAAGGCTTTTAAAGGAATGGATGACAATAAGTAGACTTTTCTTGCCAATGAATGACTTTTTCTTCACTTTTCCTTAGACAGACGATCAATTATAATTTATTTTAACCAAATATGTAAAAAAAACTTAACTTAAAATCAATTACGATATTATAAAACTATTTAAAGCTAGTAATTAGGCTTTCGAAGGTATGGGTGACTATAAATAGACTTTTCTAGTAAATGAATAGCTTTCCCTTCTTGTTTCCCAAGGCAAACATTCA
>NW_018402055.1:1062-1185 GCF_002168275.2 Theobroma umbraticum | reverse complement strand
TTTAAACCGAGTAATAAAGCTTTTGAAGGAATGGGTGACTATAAATGGACTTTTCATGTTATTGAACAAGCTTTTTCAGCATGTTTCCTAAGGCAGGTATTCAATTATAGTCTGTTTTAACAA
>NW_018402055.1:639-870 GCF_002168275.2 Theobroma umbraticum | reverse complement strand
CATTTAAAGCGAGTAATAAGGCTTTTGAAGGTATGACTGACTATAAATGGACTTCTCTTCAAAATGAACAGGCTTTTTCTGCCCGTTTCGATAGGCAGATATTCAATTATAGTCTATTTTCATGAACAATGTAAAAAAATTCAACTTCAAATCAATTATGAGATTATAAAACCATTAAAAGCTGGTAATAAGGCTTTTGAAGGAATGAGTAACTATAAATGGACTTTTCTT
>NW_018402055.1:427-620 GCF_002168275.2 Theobroma umbraticum | reverse complement strand
TATAAAAAAATTCAACTTAGAATCAATTATGAGATTATAAAACCATTTAAAGCAGGTAGTAAGGCTTTGGAAGGAATGAGTGACTATAAATGGACTTTTCTTCTCAATGAATACCTTTTTCAGCACGTTTCTTGAGGTAGACAGTCAATTATAGTCTGTTTTAACAAAAAATGTTAAAAAATTTAACTTAAAA
>NW_018402055.1:125-267 GCF_002168275.2 Theobroma umbraticum | reverse complement strand
AATAAGCCTTTTGAAGGAATGAGTGGCTATAAATGGACTTTTCTTCTCAATGAAAGGTTTTTTTTACACATTTCTTGAGCAAAGCATTTAATTATATTCTGTTTTAACCAAAAATGTAAAAATATTCATCTTAAAATCAATT
>NW_018402055.1:0-115 GCF_002168275.2 Theobroma umbraticum | reverse complement strand
AAAACCATTTAAACCGAGTAAGAAGGCTTTTGAAGAAAAGGAGGACTATAAATGGACTTGTCTTCTCAATGAATGGCTTTTTTTACACTTTTCTTGAGGCAGGTATTTAATTATA
>NW_018402054.1:2255-2431 GCF_002168275.2 Theobroma umbraticum | reverse complement strand
AGCCTTATTACTCGCTTTAAATGGTTTTATAATGCCATAATTGATTTTAAGTTGCATTATTTTACACTTATGGTTAAAACAGACTATATTTGGAAGTTTACCTCGATAAACGTAAATAAAAAGGCATTTATTGGCAAGAAAAGTCCATTTAAAGTTACCCATTTCTTCAAAAGCCT
>NW_018402054.1:1327-1571 GCF_002168275.2 Theobroma umbraticum | reverse complement strand
AAACATGAAGAAAAAGGTATTCATTGCCAAGAAAAGTCCATCTATAGTCACCCAATCCTTCGAAACCATTATTACTCGTTTTAAATAGTTTTGTAACGCCGTAATTGATTTTAAGTTGAGTTATTTTTTATATTTTTTGTTAAACAGAGTATAATTGAATGTCTAGCTTGACAAACGCAAAGAAAAAAGTATTCATTGGCAAGAGAAGTTCATTTATAGTCACCCATTCCTTCAAAAGCCTTAT
>NW_018402054.1:1118-1295 GCF_002168275.2 Theobroma umbraticum | reverse complement strand
TTGATTTAAATTTGAATTTTTTGTACATTTTTTATTAAAACAGACTAGGATTGAATGTCTACCATGAGAAACGTTAAGGAAAAAGTATTCATTGGCAAGAAAAGTCTATTTATAGTCACCCAGTCCTTCGAAAGCCTTATTACTCACTTTAAATAGTTTTATAATCTCAAAATTGAT
>NW_018402054.1:952-1090 GCF_002168275.2 Theobroma umbraticum | reverse complement strand
TGGCAAGAAAAGTCCATTTATAGTCACTCATTCCTTTAAGAGCCTTAATACTCAGTTTAAATGATTTTATAATCTCAAAATTGTTTTAAATTTCAATGTTTTGTACATTTTTGGTTAAAATAGACTAGAATTGAATGT
>NW_018402054.1:722-840 GCF_002168275.2 Theobroma umbraticum | reverse complement strand
TGGCAAGAAAAGTCCATTTATAGTCACTCATTCCTTTAAGAGCCTTAATACTCAATTTAAATGATTTTATAATCTCAAAATTGTTTTAAATTTGAATGTTTTGTACATTTTTGGTTAA
>NW_018402054.1:415-669 GCF_002168275.2 Theobroma umbraticum | reverse complement strand
TCACCCAGTCCTTCAAAAGCCTTATTACTCACTTTAAATATTTTTATAATCTCAAAATTGAGTTAAATTTGAATTCTTTTTACATTTTTGGTTAAAACAGACTAGGATTGAAAGTCTTCTTTTAGAAACATGAAGAAAAAAGTAGTCATTGGGAAGAAAAGTCCATTTATAGTCACTCATTCCTTCAAGAGCCTTATTACGTAGTTTAAATGATTTTATAATCTCAAAATTGATTTAAATTTCAATGTTTTGTA
>NW_018402054.1:98-223 GCF_002168275.2 Theobroma umbraticum | reverse complement strand
TTTTAAGTTCAATTTTTTTTGCTTTTCTGGTTAAAACATACTATAATTGAACGTATACCTTGAGAAACATAAAGCAGAGAACATTCATTTTCAAGAACGGTCCATTTATAGTCACCCATTCCTTC
>NW_018402054.1:0-88 GCF_002168275.2 Theobroma umbraticum | reverse complement strand
TCACTCACTTTAAATATTTTTATAATATCAAAATTGATTTAAATTTAAATTGTTTGTACATTTTTGGTTCAAACAGATTAGAATTGAA
>NW_018402053.1:1965-2300 GCF_002168275.2 Theobroma umbraticum | reverse complement strand
ATAAAACTATTTAAAGCGAGTAATAATGCTTTTGAAGGCATGAGTGACTATAAACGGACTTTACTTGTCAATGAAAGGCTTTTTCTTCACATTTTTCAAAGTAGACATCGAATTATAATCTATTTTAACTAAAATTGTAAAACAATTCAGCTTAAAATCAATTATGACATTATCAAACTATTTAGAGCAAGTAATAATATTTTCAACGGCATGGGTTACTATAAATGAATTTTTCTTGCCAATGAATGGTTTTTTCTTGATGTTTCTTGAGGCAGACATTCAATTATAACCTATTTTAACCAAAAATGTAAAACAATTCAACTTAAAATCAATTA
>NW_018402053.1:1852-1955 GCF_002168275.2 Theobroma umbraticum | reverse complement strand
AAACCATTTAAAGCGAGTAATAAGACTTTTGAAGGTATGGGTGACTACAAATGAACTTTTCATACCAATGAATGGCTTTCTCTTCACGTTTATCGAGGTAGAC
>NW_018402053.1:1392-1842 GCF_002168275.2 Theobroma umbraticum | reverse complement strand
AATATGTTTTAATAAAAAATATAATAAAAATTCAATTTGAAATCAATTATAAGATTATAAAATTATTGAAAGCGAGTAAAAATGCTTTCAAATGCATGAATGACTATAAATGGACTTTTTTTGCCAATGATAATCTGTAAGATTATAAGATTATAAAATAATTTTTTCTTCATGTTTCTCTATGCAGACATTCAATTATAATCTGTTTTAACTAAAACATAAAAAAATTAAACTTAAAATCAACTATGAGATTATAAAACTATTTAAAGTGAGTAATAATGCATTCGAAGGCATGGGTGATTATAAATGGACTTTTTTTGCCGGTGAAAGGCTTTTTCTTCATGTTTTTTGAGGTAGACATTTAAATATAATTTGTTTTACCCAAAAATCTAAAACAATTCAGCTTAAAATCAATTATGAGATTAAAAAAACACTTAAAGAGAGTAATAA
>NW_018402053.1:748-947 GCF_002168275.2 Theobroma umbraticum | reverse complement strand
ATTCAAGTTAAAATCAATTATGAGATTATAAAACCATTTAAAGCAAGTAATAAAACTTTCGAAGGCCTGAGAGAAGATAATTGGACTTTTCATTCTAGCATATGGGTTTTGCTTCACGTTTCTCAGGGCAGACATTCAATTATAATCCATTTTAACCAAAAACGTGAAAAAATCAACTTAAAATCAATTATGAGATTAT
>NW_018402053.1:443-738 GCF_002168275.2 Theobroma umbraticum | reverse complement strand
AAAGTGAGTAATAAGGCTTTCAAAGGCTTGAGTGACTATACATAAACTTTTCATGCCAACGGATGGCTTTCACTTTATGTTTTTCATGGTAGACATTCAATTATAATCCGCTTTAATAAAAAATGTAAAAAAATTTAGCTTTAAGTCAATTATGACATTATAAAATCATTTAAAGCAAGTAATAATACTTTCAAAGGCATAGGTGACCATAAATGGACTTTACTTGCCAATGAAAGGTTTTCCAATGAAAGGCTTTTTCTTCATGTTTTCTAATGTAGACATTCAATTATAATCT
>NW_018402053.1:225-432 GCF_002168275.2 Theobroma umbraticum | reverse complement strand
AACCATAAAAAAATTCAACTTAAAATCAATCATGAGATTATAAAACCATTTAAAACGAGTAATAATACTTTTGAAGGCGTGGTGACTATAAATGGACTTTTTTATGAATGAATGGCTTTTTCTTCACATTTCACGAGGTGAACATTTAATTGTAATCTGTTTTAATGAAAAATATAAAACAATTCATCTTATAATAAATTATGACAT
>NW_018402053.1:102-215 GCF_002168275.2 Theobroma umbraticum | reverse complement strand
TTTAAAGCAAGCAATAACGCTTTCGACGACATTGGTAACTATAAATAGACTTTTATTGTCAATGAAAGACTTTTTCTTCATATTTATCAAAGCATACATTCAATTATAATCTG
>NW_018402053.1:0-92 GCF_002168275.2 Theobroma umbraticum | reverse complement strand
AAATGTAAAAAAATTCAACTTAAGTGACTATAAAAAAAATGAGATTATAAAACCATTTAAAGCGAGTAATAAGGCTTTCAAAGGCTTAAGTG
>NW_018402052.1:1533-1629 GCF_002168275.2 Theobroma umbraticum | reverse complement strand
TTCAGAAGCCTTATTACTTGCTTTAAATGGTTTTGTAATGCCATAATTGATTTTTAGTTGAATTCTTTTTACATTTTTTGTTAAACAGACTATAAT
>NW_018402052.1:1429-1523 GCF_002168275.2 Theobroma umbraticum | reverse complement strand
CCTCGAGAAACGTAAAGAAAAAGGTATTCATTCGTAAGAGAAGTGCATTTATAGTCACCCATTCCTTCAAAAGCCTTATTACTCACTTTAAATG
>NW_018402052.1:708-835 GCF_002168275.2 Theobroma umbraticum | reverse complement strand
ATGGTTTTATAATCTCAAAATTGATTCAAATTTGAAATCTTTGCATATTTATGGCTAAAACAGAGTAGAATTAAATGTCTACCTTGAGAAACATGAAGGAAAAAGTATTCATTGGCAAGAAAAGTCT
>NW_018402052.1:105-206 GCF_002168275.2 Theobroma umbraticum | reverse complement strand
TATGGTTAACACAGACTAGAATTGAATGTCGACCTTGAGAACCATGAAGGAAAATGCATTCATTGGCAAGAAAAGTCCATTTATAGTCACCTGTTACTTCA
>NW_018402052.1:0-95 GCF_002168275.2 Theobroma umbraticum | reverse complement strand
TAATCACTTTAAATGGTTTTATAATCTCAAAATCGATTTTCAGTTCAAATTTTTTTACTTTTCTTGTTAAAACATATTATAATTGAACATCTAGC
>NW_018402050.1:2122-2237 GCF_002168275.2 Theobroma umbraticum | reverse complement strand
GGGTGACTCTAAATGGACTTTTCTTATCAATGAATACTTGTTTCTTCACGTTTCACTAGGTAAACATTTAATTATAGTATCTTTTAATCAAAAATGTAGAAAAATTCAACTTAAA
>NW_018402050.1:1930-2112 GCF_002168275.2 Theobroma umbraticum | reverse complement strand
AGATTATAAAACCATTTAAATCGAGTAATAAACTTTTTGAGAGAATGGGTGACTATAAATGTACTTTTCTTCTCAATGAATGGCTTTTTTTTATGTTTGTTAGGGTAGGTATTTAATTATATTCTGTTTTAACCAAAAATGTAAAAAAATTCAACTTAAAACAATTATGAGATTATAAAATC
>NW_018402050.1:1583-1920 GCF_002168275.2 Theobroma umbraticum | reverse complement strand
AGTAATAAGGCTTTTGAAGGAATGTGTGACTATAACTGGACTTTTGTTCCCAATGAATAAGCCTTTCTACACGTTTCCTAAGGCAAGTATTCAATTATAGTCTATTTTTAAAAAAATATAAAAAAATTCAACTTAAAATCAATTATGAGATTATAAGAGAATTAAAAGCGGGTAATATGCCTTTTGAAGGAATGGGTGACTAAAAATAGATTTTTTTTTCTCAGTGAATGGCTTTTTTTTGCATGTTTCTCGAGGTAGACATTCAATTATTGTCTGTTTTAACAAAAAGTATAAAAAAATTCAACCTAAAATCAATTATGAGATTATAAAACCATTT
>NW_018402050.1:1435-1573 GCF_002168275.2 Theobroma umbraticum | reverse complement strand
ATAAGCCTTTTGAAGGAATAGGTGACTATAAATAGACTTTTCTTCTCAGTGAATGGCTTTGTTTACATGTTTCTTGAGGCAGATATTCAATTATAGACTGTTTTAACAAAAAATATAAAAAAATTCAACTTAAAATCA
>NW_018402050.1:946-1118 GCF_002168275.2 Theobroma umbraticum | reverse complement strand
AAAAAATTCAACTTAAAGTCAATTATGAGATTATAAAACCATTTAAATTGAGTAATAAGCTTTTTGAAGAAATGGGTGACTAAAAATGGATTTTTCTTTTCAATAAATATCTTTTTCAATACCTTTCATGAGGTAAGCTTTCAATTATAGTCTGTTTTAAAGAAAAATGTAA
>NW_018402050.1:507-678 GCF_002168275.2 Theobroma umbraticum | reverse complement strand
AAATGTAAAAAAATTCAACTTAAAATCAATTATGAGATTATAAAATCAGTTAAACCGAATAATAATGCTTTTGAAGGAACGGGTGACAACAAATGGACTTTTGCTGTCAATGAATAAGCTTTTTCTATACGTTTCCCAAGACAAGTATTCAATTATAGTCTATTTTAACAA
>NW_018402050.1:325-497 GCF_002168275.2 Theobroma umbraticum | reverse complement strand
ACAATTCAACTTAAAATCAATTATGAAATTATAAAACTATTAAAATCGGATAATAAGCCTTTTGAAGGAATGGGTGACTAAAAATGGCTTTTTCTTCTCAATGAATGGTTTTTTCTATACCTTTCAAGAGGTAGGCTTTCAATTATAGTCTATTTTAAAGAAAAATGTAAAA
>NW_018402050.1:136-315 GCF_002168275.2 Theobroma umbraticum | reverse complement strand
TAAAATCAATTATGAGATTATAAAACCATTTAAAGCGGGTTATAAGGCTTTTGAAAGAATAAGTAACTATAAATGGACTTTTCTTCTCAATCAATGCTTGTTTCTTCACGTTTCTCGAGGTTGACATTTAATTATAGTATGTTTTAATAAAAAATATAAAAAAATTTAACTAAAAATCA
>NW_018402050.1:0-126 GCF_002168275.2 Theobroma umbraticum | reverse complement strand
TATAAAACCATTTAAAGCGAGTAATAAGCTTTATGAAAGAATGGGTGACTCTAAATAGACGTTTCTTTTAACTGAATGCTTGTTTCTTCACGTTTCTTAAGGTAGACATTCAATTATAGTCTGTTT
>NW_018402049.1:1124-1241 GCF_002168275.2 Theobroma umbraticum | reverse complement strand
ATTCATTTATAGTATGTTTTAACCAAAAAAGTGAAAATATTCGACTCAAAATCAATTATGAGGTTATAAAACAATTTAAAAAGAGTAATAAGGCCTTGGAAGGACTATGAGACTATA
>NW_018402049.1:449-670 GCF_002168275.2 Theobroma umbraticum | reverse complement strand
TGCTTGTTTCTTCATGTTTCTCAAGTTAGACATTCAATTATAGTGTGTTTTAGCTAAAAATGTAAACAAATTCAACTAAAAATCAATTACGAGATTACAAAACCATTTAAAGTGAGTAATTAGGCCTTTTAAGGAATGAGTGACTATATATGGACTTATCTTGCCACTGAATTCTTGTTTCTTCATGTTTCTCGAGGTAGACATTCAATTATAGTATGTTT
>NW_018402049.1:0-202 GCF_002168275.2 Theobroma umbraticum | reverse complement strand
ACCATTTAAAGTGAGTAATAAGGCTTTTTAACGAATGGGTGAATATAAATGAACTTTTCTTGCTAATGAATGCTTGTTTCTCCATTTATCTCAAGCTAGACATTGTATTATAGTGTGTTTTAGCTAGAAATGTAAAACAATTCAACTGAAAATCAATTATGAGATCATAAAATCATTTAAAGTGAGTAATAAGGCTTTTGAA
>NW_018402048.1:1591-1706 GCF_002168275.2 Theobroma umbraticum | reverse complement strand
ATAAACTATCAAATAACCAATGCCAACACAACACCATGCAATCACATTGCATTCTTACCTTTCGGTTTTAGCTTGAGCTCCACACATATAGTTCATAATTTCCTCACATCCATAG
>NW_018402048.1:1082-1233 GCF_002168275.2 Theobroma umbraticum | reverse complement strand
GATTACCCAATGTTACTTGTTTTTCATGTTGTTTTCTTTCCTTTTTCTCTTTATTTTCTCTCATGGGCGGATTGCCCAAAGCTTCATGCCTTTATGCCATGTTTTCTTCTCTCTTTTATGTGGTAAAAGTACAAGGCAAAAGCCTTTAAAG
>NW_018402048.1:280-422 GCF_002168275.2 Theobroma umbraticum | reverse complement strand
CTTCCACTTTAATACTCTTTATTCTTTTCCTTTTAATCAACTATCACATGGTGGAGGTCTCACATGTTCCCCACTAACTTCTCCTTTTATGCATACTATAGTTTGCATGTAATAGTAACTTTCACATGTACATCTCATATTC
>NW_018402048.1:0-270 GCF_002168275.2 Theobroma umbraticum | reverse complement strand
AACTTTCCTTGATTAGTTAATATCCATTTAACTTCAAATATTGAAATCCGCAAACGAGTCCTTAAACTTTTCTTTATTTAGCATGTGACCCTCTGAACTTTTCATCTTTCACAATTTAGTCCTTCCAACATGTTTTGAACTCCAATTTTCTTTTATTTTCCTTCCTTTACTTATGTAAAAATATAATATAAGGTTTGTACCTAATCAAAGTGTCACCATAATATTTAAATATATACTTACCCACTTATCCTCTATTTAATAAAGGCACGC
>NW_018402046.1:1018-1134 GCF_002168275.2 Theobroma umbraticum | reverse complement strand
TGGTTTTTTCTAGATGTTTCTCAAGCTGCGCATTCAATTGTAGTCTATTTTAAGTTAAAATGTAAAAAAATTAACTTAAAACTAATTATAAGATTATAAAATAATTTAAAGCGAGT
>NW_018402046.1:0-163 GCF_002168275.2 Theobroma umbraticum | reverse complement strand
AAAATCATTTATGCGTTTATAAAACAATTTAAAGCGAGTAATAAGGCTGTTGAAGGAACGGGTGACTACAAATAGGCTTTTTTTGCCAATCAATGCCTTTTTCTTCATATTTCTCGAGTAGACATTCAGTTACAGTCTGTTTTAGCTAAAAATGTAAAAAATT
>NW_018402045.1:1493-1584 GCF_002168275.2 Theobroma umbraticum | reverse complement strand
CTATAAATAGACTTTTCTTATAAATGAATGTCTTTTTCTTCATGTTTCTCAAGGAACCATTCAACTATAGCCTATTTTAACTAAAAATGTA
>NW_018402045.1:1371-1483 GCF_002168275.2 Theobroma umbraticum | reverse complement strand
AAAAATGAAAAAAAATTCAACTTAAAATCAATTTTGAGTTTATAAAACAATTTAAAAGAAGTAATAAGGCTTTTGATGGAATGGGTGACTATAAATGGACTTTTCTTGCCAA
>NW_018402045.1:885-1029 GCF_002168275.2 Theobroma umbraticum | reverse complement strand
ATGAGTGACTATAAATGGACTTTTCTTGCCAATGAATGCTTGTTTCTTTATGTTTCTTGAGGTTAACATTGAATTATAGTCTGTTTGAAGCATAAATGTAAAAAAATTCCACTTAAAATCAATTATGAGATTATAAAACTATTT
>NW_018402045.1:326-470 GCF_002168275.2 Theobroma umbraticum | reverse complement strand
AGCAAGTAATAAGGCTTTTGAAGGAATGGGTGACTATAAATGGATTTTTCTTGCTAATAAATGCCTTTTTCTTCATGTTTTTCAAAGTAAATATTCAATTATAGCCTATTTTAACCAATAATGTAAAACAAATTGACTTAAAAT
>NW_018402045.1:0-132 GCF_002168275.2 Theobroma umbraticum | reverse complement strand
CGGTGACTATAAATGGACTTTTCTTACCAATGAATGCTTTTTTCCTTACGTTTCCCCAAGTAGACATTCAATTATAGCTTGTTTTCACCAAAAATGTAAAAAAATTCAACTTAAAATCAATTATGCGATTAT
>NW_018402044.1:1251-1407 GCF_002168275.2 Theobroma umbraticum | reverse complement strand
TTTTTCCTCATGTTTCTCTAGACAGAGATTCAATTATAGTATGTTTTAATAAAAAATATAAAAAAATTCAACTTTAAATCAGTTATGAGATTAAAAAACCATTTAAAGCAAGTAATAAGGCTTTTGAGAGAATGGGTGACTATAAATAGACTTTTC
>NW_018402044.1:1102-1241 GCF_002168275.2 Theobroma umbraticum | reverse complement strand
ATGCTTTTTTCTTTATGTTTCTCGAGAAAAACATTTAATTAGTCTATTTTAATCACAAATGTAAAAAAATTCAACTTAAAATCCATTATTAGATTATAAAACCCTTTAAAGGGAGTAATAAGGCTTTTGAAGGAATGAG
>NW_018402044.1:841-1092 GCF_002168275.2 Theobroma umbraticum | reverse complement strand
TAGACTTTTCTTACCAATGAATGCTTTTTTTTTCATGTTTCTCAAGATAGACATTCAATTGTTTTCTATTTTAATCAAAAATGTAAAAAAATTAAACTTAAAATCAATTATGAGATTAAAAAACTATTTAAAGTGAGTAATAATACTTTTGAAGGAATGGAAGGCTATAAATAGACTTTTCTTACTAATGAATATACTTTTCTTCATGTTTCTTAAGGCAGACATTCAATTATAGTCTGTTTTAATAAAAA
>NW_018402044.1:0-470 GCF_002168275.2 Theobroma umbraticum | reverse complement strand
ACATTCAATTATAGTTTGTTTTAATAAAAAATATAAAAAAATTAAACTTAAAATTAATTATTAGATTAGAAAACCTTTTAAAGCGAGTAATAAGGGTTTTAAAGGAATGAAAAGCTGTAAATAGACATTTTTTACCAATGAATGCTTTTTTCTTCATGTTTCTTAAGGTAAACATTTAATTATAGTCTTTTTTAATGAAAAATATAAAAAATTAAACTTAAAATCGATTATGAGATTATAAAATCATTTAGAATGAGTAAAAAGCCTGTTAAAGGAATGATAGTCTATAAATAGAATTTTTTTACCAATGAATGCTTTTCTCTTCACGTTTCTCAAGGTATACATTCAATTCTAATCTATTTTAATAAAAAATATATAAAAACTCAACTTAAAATTAATTATCAGATTAGAAAACCATTTAAAGGGAGTAATAAGGCTTTTGAAGGAATAGGTGACTATAAATAGACTTT
>NW_018402043.1:1592-1702 GCF_002168275.2 Theobroma umbraticum | reverse complement strand
AAATTAGAAGTTATGAGCTTCTCAAGCATTTGATTAAAATTGTTTAATTAAGTTATACCTAATTCATTAAATTATTTAATTAGGTCATTGGGTCTAATTAATTAAATTAA
>NW_018402043.1:1467-1582 GCF_002168275.2 Theobroma umbraticum | reverse complement strand
TATTAGGCCTAATTGATTAAATTGTTTAATTAAGTTCTTGGGCCTTATTGATTAAATTAAACAATTATGTTATTGGGCCTAATTGATTAAATTTGTTTAATCAACTTATTAGGCG
>NW_018402043.1:1018-1181 GCF_002168275.2 Theobroma umbraticum | reverse complement strand
TGAAACTCATCTTTGCTAGCACATTGTTAAGGCATAGCACTCTCAATCCTTAAACAAGGATTTTCTAATTCATTAGTATGGATCACCGTTAGAGGCCGCAGAAAGATTCATTGGACAGCTTTGGTTTGCAACAACCGGGCTGAGGTAGTTGAGCTTTTTGAAG
>NW_018402043.1:0-684 GCF_002168275.2 Theobroma umbraticum | reverse complement strand
TGTGTGTTTTAAATTGTGCAAAGGAAGCACAAGAAAAAGGGACACCATAAGGCTCGGTTTTGGAGGCCAGCTTGCACGGCAGCCCACACACGGTTGTAGATGCAGAATTTTGCTTTTATTTGTGCTTAATTTCCAGAAAATAAAATATGTAATTGTTACACATTTATTGCTGGATATGTGGACAGAAAAATCATGAAATGTTCATGATTAAATAGGCTGATTTTAAGCAAGAAAATTGGTGCAAATATAAAGCAGTCCAGCTCACTGTTGTGACATGACTTTCAGTTTTAATTAGCAAGAAAGTCTTTGACATTAATTCTGAAAATTCCAGAAAAATTATCTTTATTAATATGTTCAATAAGGATTATTTCTGGAAATTATCATGGTCAAATATTCTGATTTCAGGCAATGAAACTGGTGCAAATATAAATCTGTCCAGCTCACTGTTTTGGCATGAATTTCATATTTAATTGACAAGAAACTCCTGAAATTAATTCTGAAAATTCCAGAAAAATTTCTTTATTAAAATGTTCAATGAGAATTATTTCTGGAAATTTTCATGGCCAAACAAGCTCATTTATGCTATTAATTAGTGAATGTTTGAAAACAGTTCAGAGAATAGTTATAGCTTGGAAATCAGTTTTGAATGGCCAGAAAATCTTGCAAAGTTAATTCTGAAAATTT
>NW_018402042.1:1514-1658 GCF_002168275.2 Theobroma umbraticum | reverse complement strand
GTTCAAATTTATTTATATTTTTGGTTAAAATAGATTATAATTGAATGTTTAGCTTGAGAAATGTGAAGAAAGAGGAATTGGTTGGTAAGAAAAAGCCATTTATAGTCACCCATTCCTTTAAAAGCCTCATTACTCACTTTAAAT
>NW_018402042.1:1238-1504 GCF_002168275.2 Theobroma umbraticum | reverse complement strand
TCTCAAAATTGATTTAAATTTGAATTCTTTATACATTTTTGGTTAGAATAGATTATAATTGAAAATCTACCTCGTGAAATGTCAGGAAAACGTCTTTCATTCGCAAGAAAAGTCCATTTATAGTCACCCATTCCTTCAATAGCCCTATTACTTGCAGTAATGGCTTTTATAATCTCATAATTGATTTTAAGTTGAATTAGTTTACATTTTGGGTTCAAATAGATTATAATTGAATGTCTATCTTGAGAAATGTAAAGAAAAAGGCA
>NW_018402042.1:827-973 GCF_002168275.2 Theobroma umbraticum | reverse complement strand
TTGGTTAAAACAGATTATAATTGAATGTCTAGCTCGAGAAACGTGAAGAAAAAGATATTAATTGGTAAGAAAAGCCCATTTATAGTCACTCATTCCTTTCAAACCCTCATTACTCACTTTAAATGATTTTATAATCTCAAAATTGA
>NW_018402042.1:727-817 GCF_002168275.2 Theobroma umbraticum | reverse complement strand
AATTCTTTGTACATTTTTGGTTAAAAGAGATTATAATTGAAAGTCTACCTCAAGAAATATCAAGAAAAGGTCTTTCATTGGCAAGAAAAG
>NW_018402042.1:512-717 GCF_002168275.2 Theobroma umbraticum | reverse complement strand
GTCACCCATTCCTTCAAAAGCCTTGTTACTCGCAGTAAAGGCTTTTATAATCTCATAATTGATTTTAAGTTGAATTAGTTTATATTTTTGGTTCAAATAGATTATAATTGAATGTCTACCTTGAGAAATATAAAGAAAAAGGCATTCATTGCTTCAAAAGCCTTATTGCTCACTTGAAATAGTTTTACAATCTCAAAATTGATTT
>NW_018402042.1:357-502 GCF_002168275.2 Theobroma umbraticum | reverse complement strand
TTTATTTACATTTTTGGTTAAAAAAGATCATAATTGAATGTCTAGCTCGAGAAATATGAAGAAAAAGGCATTGGTTGGTACGAAATGCCCATTTATAGTCACCCATTCCTTTCAAAGCCTCATTACTCACTTTAAATGATTTTAT
>NW_018402042.1:208-347 GCF_002168275.2 Theobroma umbraticum | reverse complement strand
TTGATTTAAATTTGAGTTCTTTGTATATTTTTGGATAAAACAGATTATAATTGAATGCCTACCTTGAGAAAGGTGAAGAAAAAGGCATTTATTGGTAAAAAAAGTCTATTTATAGTCACCTATTCCTTTAAAAGCCTTA
>NW_018402042.1:0-198 GCF_002168275.2 Theobroma umbraticum | reverse complement strand
TAAATAGTTTTATAATCTCAAAATTGATATAAATTTGAATTCCTTGTACATTTTTAGATAAAACATATTATAAGTGAATATCTACCTCAAGAAAGATGAAAAAAAGTTCTTTTATTGCCAAGAAAAGTCCATTTATAGTCACTTTAAATGGTTTTATAATCTCAAAATTGATTTAAGTTTGAATTTATTATACATTTT
>NW_018402041.1:3490-4682 GCF_002168275.2 Theobroma umbraticum | reverse complement strand
ATGGACTTTTCTTACCAATGGATATCTTTTTCTTCATGTTTCCTGAGGCAAACATTTAATAATTATCAGTTTTAATGAAACACGTAAAAAAATTCAATATAAAATCAATTATGAGATTATAAAAATATTTAGAGTGAGTAATAAAGCTTTTGAAGGCATGGGTGATTATCTTGCCACTGGATATCTTTTTCTTTATGTTTCTCAAGGTAGACATTCAATTATTATATATTTTAACTAAAAATATAAAAAAATTTGACTTAAAATCAATTATGAGATTATAAAAATATTTAAAGCGAGTAAAAAGTCTTTTGAAGGCGTGGGTCACTATAAATAAACTTTTCTTGCCAATGAATATCATTTTCTTCCTGTTTTTCTATGCAGACATTCAATTATTATCTATTTTAACAAAAATGTAAAATAATTCAACTTAAAATCCATTATAAGATTATAAAAATATTTCAAGCTAGTAAAAAGGCTTTTGAAGGTGTGGGTGACTATAAATGAACTTTTCTTGCAATAAATATCTTTTTCTTCATATTTTCTAAGGTAGACATTCAATTATAATCTGTTTTAATAAAAAATATAAAAAATTTGAACTTAAATCAAATATGAGATTATAAAACTATTTAAAGCGAGTAATAAGGCTTTCGAAGGCATGGGTGACTATAAATGGACTTTTCTTGCCAATGGATATCATTTTCTTCATGTTTATCGAGGTAGACATACAATTATAATACATTTTATTAAAAAATATAAAAAAATTTAATTTAAAATCAATTATAAGATTATAAAAACATTTAAAGTGAGTAATAAGGCTCTTGAAGACATAGGTGAATATGAATAGACTTTTCTTATCAATGGATACCTTTTTCGTCACGTTTCCCGAGTTAGACATTCAATTATTATTTATTTTTTCTAAAAATGTAAAAAAATTTAACTTAAAATCAATTATGAGATTATAAAAATATTTAAAATGAGTAATAAGGCTTTAGAAAATATGGTTGACTATAGATGGACTTTTGTTGCGAATGGATATCTTTTTCTTCTAGTTTCTTGAGGTAGACATTCAATTACAATCTGTTTTAAAAAATATATAAACAAATTTAACTTAAAATCAATTATAAGATTATAAAAATATTTAAAGCGAGTAATAGGGCTTTTAAAGACATGGGAGACTATAAATGGACTTTTC
>NW_018402041.1:3353-3480 GCF_002168275.2 Theobroma umbraticum | reverse complement strand
ATATCTTTTTCTTCATGTTTCCTGAGGCAGAGATTCAATAATTATCAGTTTTAATGAAACACATCAAAAAATTCAATTTAAAATCAACTATGAGATTAAAAATATTTAAAGCGAGTAATAAAGCTTT
>NW_018402041.1:3075-3343 GCF_002168275.2 Theobroma umbraticum | reverse complement strand
GGCGACTATAAATGGACTTTTCTTATCGCTGGATATCTTTTTCTTCACGTTTCTCGAGGCAGACGTTCAATAATTACTTATTTTAACCAAAAATTTAAAAATATTCAACTTAAAATCCATTGTTAGATTATAAAAACAATTAAAGCGAGTAAAAAGCCTTTTGAAGGCATAGGTGACTATAAATGGACTTTTCTTGCCACTAGATATCTTTTTCTTAACGTTTCCCCAAGTAGACATTCAATTATTATTTATTTTAACAAAAAATATA
>NW_018402041.1:2970-3065 GCF_002168275.2 Theobroma umbraticum | reverse complement strand
ACTTAAAATCCATTGTGAGATTATAAAAACAATTAAAGCGAGTAAAAGGCCTTTTGAAGGCATAGGTGACAATAAATGGACTTTTCTTGCCAATG
>NW_018402041.1:2836-2960 GCF_002168275.2 Theobroma umbraticum | reverse complement strand
TCTTCATGTTTCCTGAGGCAAACATTTAATAATTATAAGTTTTAATAAAACACGTAAAAAAATTAAATTTAAAATCAATTATGAGATTATAAAAACATTTAGAGCGAGTAATAAGGCTTTTGAA
>NW_018402041.1:2711-2826 GCF_002168275.2 Theobroma umbraticum | reverse complement strand
ATTATAAATGGACTTTTCTTGACACTGGATATCTTTTCTTTATGTTTCTTAAGGTAGACATTCAATTATTATTTATTTTAACTAAAAATATAAAAAAATTGACTTAAAATCAATT
>NW_018402041.1:2138-2371 GCF_002168275.2 Theobroma umbraticum | reverse complement strand
TTTCTAAGGTAGACATTCAATTATAATCTGTTTTAATAAAAAATGTAAAAAATTTGAACTTAAATCAAATATGAGATTATAAAACCCTTTAAAGCGAGTAATAAAGCTTTCGAAGGCATGAGTGACTATAAATGGACTTTTCTTACTAATGGATATAATTTTCTTCATGTTTATCAAGGTAGATATACAATTATAATATGTTTTATTAAAAAATATAAAAAAATTTAATTTAA
>NW_018402041.1:1966-2128 GCF_002168275.2 Theobroma umbraticum | reverse complement strand
AAGATTATAAAAATATTTAAAGTGAGTAATAAGTCTTTTGAAGGCATAGGTGGATATAAATAGACTTTTCTTGTCAATGGATTTTTTTCGTCACGTTTCCTGAGTTAGATATTCAATTATTATTTATTTCTAGTAAAAATGTAAAAAATTCAACTTAAAATC
>NW_018402041.1:1581-1956 GCF_002168275.2 Theobroma umbraticum | reverse complement strand
TTATAAAAACATTTAAAATGAGTAATAACTCTTTCGAAAGTATAGTTGACTATAGATGGGCTTTTCTTGCCAATCGATATCTTTTTCTTCTAGTTTTTTGAGGTAGACATTCAATTACAATCTATTTTAAAAAAATATAAAATAATTTATCTTAAAATCACTGATAAGATTATAAAAATATTTAAAGCGAGTAATAAAGTTTTTAAAGACATGGGAGACTATAAATGGGCTTTTTCTTGCCAATGGATATCTTTTTCTTCATGTTTCTTGAGGCAAAGATTCAATAATTATTCGTTTCAATGAAACACTTAAAAACATTCAATTTAAAATCAACTATGAGATTATAAAAACATTTAAAGCGAGTAATAAAGCTTT
>NW_018402041.1:1476-1571 GCF_002168275.2 Theobroma umbraticum | reverse complement strand
GGCGACTATAAATGGACTTTTCTTGTAGCTAGATATCTTTTTCTTCATGTTTCTCGGGGCAGACATTCAATTATTATTTATTTTAACCAAAAATG
>NW_018402041.1:1289-1466 GCF_002168275.2 Theobroma umbraticum | reverse complement strand
CAACTTAAAATCCATTGTTAGATTATAAAAACAATTAAAACGAGTAAAAAGCCTTTTGAAGGTATAGGTGACTATAAATGGACTTTTCTTGATGCTAGATATCTTTTTCTTTACATTTCCCCGGTAGACATTCAATTATTATTTATTTTAACAAAAAATATAAAAAAATTCAACTTA
>NW_018402041.1:905-1189 GCF_002168275.2 Theobroma umbraticum | reverse complement strand
TAAGAAAAAGATATCTAGTGGCAAGAAAAGTTCATTTATAGTCACCTATGCCTTTAAAATGCTTTTTACTCGCTTTAATTATTTTTATAATTTAACAATGGATTTTAAGTTGATTTTTTTAAAATTTTTGGTTAAAATAAATAATAATTGAATGTGTGCCTCAAGAAACGTGAAGAAAAAGATATCGAGCGACAAGAAAAGTCCATTTATAGTCGCCTATGCCTTCAAAAGTTTTATTACTCGCTTTAATTGTTTTTATAATCTAACAATGGACTTTAAGTTGA
>NW_018402041.1:772-895 GCF_002168275.2 Theobroma umbraticum | reverse complement strand
ATGTTTGATTAAAATAAGTAATAATTGAATGTCTGCCTCGAGAAACGTGAAGAAAATGATATCCAGCGACAAGAAAAATCCATTTATAGTCGCCTATGCCTTCAAAAGCCTTATCACTCGCTT
>NW_018402041.1:0-119 GCF_002168275.2 Theobroma umbraticum | reverse complement strand
AGAAACATGAATAAAAGGATATCCATTGGTAAAAAAAGTCCATTTATAGTCACCCATGCCTCCGGAGCCCTATTACTCGCTTTAAATAGCTTTTATAATCTCATATTTGATTTTAAGTT
>NW_018402040.1:1023-1193 GCF_002168275.2 Theobroma umbraticum | reverse complement strand
CTTACAATCAATTATGAGATTATAAAACCACTTAAAGTGAGTAATAAGGATTTCGAAGGTATAGGTGACTATAAATAGACTTTTCTTATCAATGAGTGGCTTTTTCTTCAAGGTTTCGAAGGTAGGCATTCAACTATAATATATTTTAACAAAAAACGTAACAAAATTCA
>NW_018402040.1:814-931 GCF_002168275.2 Theobroma umbraticum | reverse complement strand
AGGCATGAGTGACTATAAATGAACTTTTCTTGTCAATGGATGGCTTTGGCTTCATGTTTCCTAAGGTAGACATTCAATTCTAATATATTTTTATGAAAAATGTGAAAACATTTGACT
>NW_018402040.1:295-387 GCF_002168275.2 Theobroma umbraticum | reverse complement strand
CAACTTCAAATCAGTTTTGAGATTATAAAACCATTTAAAACGAGTAATAGCGCTGTTGAAGGAATTGATGACTATAAATGGACTTTTCTTGC
>NW_018402040.1:185-285 GCF_002168275.2 Theobroma umbraticum | reverse complement strand
CTTTTTCTTTATGTTTTTCAGGGCAGACATTCATTTATAATTTGTTTTATCCAAAAATGTAAAAAAAATTAACTTAAAATTAATTTTGAAATTATAAAAC
>NW_018402040.1:0-175 GCF_002168275.2 Theobroma umbraticum | reverse complement strand
GAGTAACAAGGCTTTTGAAGGAATGGGTGACTATAAATGGACTTTTCTTTTTCATGAACGCCTTTTTCCTCACTTTCTTTGAAGCATATATTCAATTATAGTCTTGTCAAAGAATGGCTTTTTTTCCAAGGTAGACATTCAATTATAATCTATTTTAACTAAAAATGTAAGAAAA
>NW_018402039.1:1369-1457 GCF_002168275.2 Theobroma umbraticum | reverse complement strand
CACTTTAAATTGTTTTATAATCTCATAATTGATTTTAAGTTAAATTATTTTTTATTTTTTGTTCAAACAGACTAGAATTGAATGCCTG
>NW_018402039.1:1146-1359 GCF_002168275.2 Theobroma umbraticum | reverse complement strand
TGTGTAAAAAAAATCATTCAGTGAGAAAGAAAATCCATTTATAGTCACCCATTCCTCTAAAAGCCTTATTACTCACTTTAAATTATTTTATAATCTCATAATTAATTTTAAAATGAATTTTTTTATATTTTTTGTTAAAATAGACTATAATTGAATGCATGCCTTAAGAAACATGCAAAAAAAGCTATTCATTGAGAAAAAAAGTCCATTTAT
>NW_018402039.1:841-995 GCF_002168275.2 Theobroma umbraticum | reverse complement strand
ATAATCTCATAATTGATTTTAAGTTGAATTTATTTTTTATTTTTTGTTAAAACAGTATATAATTGAATGCTTGCCTTGAGAGGCATGCACAAAAAGCTACTCATTGAGAAAAAAATCCATTTATAGTCACCCATTCCTTCAAAAGTCTTATTAC
>NW_018402039.1:673-823 GCF_002168275.2 Theobroma umbraticum | reverse complement strand
TAATCTTATAATTGATTTTAAGTTGAATTATTTTACATTTTTTGTTAAAACAGAGTATAATTGATTGTCTACCTTGAGAAACTTGTAAAAAAAGCTATTCATTGAGAAGAAAAGTCTATTTATAGTCACTTAGTCCTTCAAAAGCCTTAT
>NW_018402039.1:283-663 GCF_002168275.2 Theobroma umbraticum | reverse complement strand
AAATTGTTTTATAATCTCATAATTCATTTTAAGTTGATTTTTTTAACATTTCTTATTAAAGTAGACTATAATTGAATGCTTGCCTTGAGAAACGTGCAAAAAAGCTATTCATTGAGAAGAAAAGTCTGTTTATAGCCACCCAATCCTTCAAAAGCCTCATTACTCGCTTTAAATTATTTCTTAATTTCATAATTGATTTTATGTTGAATTTTTTACATTTTTAGTTAAAACAGATAATAATCGAATGTTTACCTCAGGAAACATGAAAAAAAGCAATTCATTGGCAAGAAAAGTCCATTTATAGTCACCCATACATTTAAAAGCCTTATTACTCACTTTAAATTGTTTTATATCCCAAAATTGATTTTGAGTTGAATTTT
>NW_018402039.1:186-273 GCF_002168275.2 Theobroma umbraticum | reverse complement strand
TGGTTAAAACAGACTATAATTGAATGCCTGGCTTCAGAAACATGTAAAAATTTATTCATTGAGAAAAAAAGTCCATTTATAGTCACT
>NW_018402039.1:0-176 GCF_002168275.2 Theobroma umbraticum | reverse complement strand
AAAGCCTTATTACTCATTTTAAATTATTTTATAATTTCATAATTGATTTTAAATTGAATTTTTGTATATTTTTTATTAAAATAGACTATAATTGAATGCCTGTCTTGAGAAACGTCTAAAACAAGCTACTCATTGAGAAAAAAAAGTCTATTTACAGTCACCCATTCCTTCAAAAG
>NW_018402038.1:1031-1158 GCF_002168275.2 Theobroma umbraticum | reverse complement strand
ATTAAAATAGACTAGAATTGATTGTTTACCACGTGAAATATGAAGGAAAAAGTATTCATTGACAAGAAAAGTTTTTTTATAGTCACCCATTGCTTCAAAAGCCTTATTAATCACTTTAAATAGTTTT
>NW_018402038.1:557-1015 GCF_002168275.2 Theobroma umbraticum | reverse complement strand
TTTTAAGTTCAATTTTTTTTGGTTTTCTAGTTAAAACATATTATAATTGAATGTTTACCCTGAGAAAGATAAAGAAGAGAGCATTCATTGACAAGAAAACTCCATTTATAGTCACCCATCTCCTTCAAAAGCCTTATTACTCACTTTAAATATTTTTATAATCTCAAAATTGGTTTAAATTTCAATTTTTTGAACATTTTCGGTTAAAACAGGCTAGAATTGAATGTCTACCTTGAGAAACATGAAGAAAAAAGCTTTCATCGGCAAGAAAAGTGCATTTATAGTCACTCATTCCTTCAAAAACCTTATTATTCACTTTAAATGATTTATAATCACAAAATTGATTTAAGTTTGAATGTTTTGTACATTTTTGGTTCAAATAGGCTAGAATTAAATGTCTACCCTGAGAAACATTAAGAAAAAAGTATTCATTGGCAAGAAAAGTCTATTTATAGTAA
>NW_018402038.1:360-505 GCF_002168275.2 Theobroma umbraticum | reverse complement strand
ATCTCAAAATTGATTTTAAGTTCAATTTTTTTACTTTTCAAGTTAAAACATATTATAATTGAATGTTTACCCTAAGAAAGATAAAGAAGAGAGCGTTCATTGGCAAGAAAAGTCCATTTATAGTCACCCATTCCTTCAAAAGCCT
>NW_018402038.1:131-251 GCF_002168275.2 Theobroma umbraticum | reverse complement strand
TATTACTCGCTTTAAATAGTTTTGTAATGCCGTAATTGATTTGAAGTTGAATTTGTTTTTATATTTTTTGTTAAACAGACTATAATTGAATATCTACCTCAAGAAACGTAAAGAAAAAGG
>NW_018402038.1:0-115 GCF_002168275.2 Theobroma umbraticum | reverse complement strand
AAGTCTATTTATAGTCACTCATTCCTTTAAAAGCCTTATTACTCCCTTTAAATATTTTTAAAATATCAAAACTGATTTAAATTTGAATTTTTTGTACATTTTTGGTTAAAACAGG
>NW_018402037.1:1039-1215 GCF_002168275.2 Theobroma umbraticum | reverse complement strand
ATAAAAGCCATGTATAAATCATTCCAAACCACGTATTCAAATCACTTATCATTTTCTGGCAACTCAAGCGTTCCACAAAGCCATTGAATAATACTATACATATATTTTGATATATCATAGAGGCTTTTAAACTTGACACCCTGTACTCACCTCTCTCGGTGGGATATTACTTCACC
>NW_018402037.1:778-919 GCF_002168275.2 Theobroma umbraticum | reverse complement strand
GAATTATGTCCTCGGTAATTTTTTTTCACTTAGTCAATCTCTTAACAGTAATTTTTTCCAAAACACTTTTACTAACATTATAATTCATTTGTTTTACATTTGCTACCCATGTTGACTTAAGGCTTTTATATCCTATTCCAT
>NW_018402037.1:437-572 GCF_002168275.2 Theobroma umbraticum | reverse complement strand
AATTCTCTATATTACATGTACCAGTAACTTATTTATAACATTAAGTGCCCATTTGAACCTTATTTCTTTCAAACAACATACCAAGCAACCTTAACATTTCTAAACAACACAAGCATTTATCCTAGCCAATTTTAA
>NW_018402037.1:0-189 GCF_002168275.2 Theobroma umbraticum | reverse complement strand
TTTTTCGTTTTATCTTCAAACCTTTGGAATCTTTGCTGCCACAAACACAACCCAGCATTACTAATCCGAATTTCTAAGGATACATTCAAACTAAGGCCATTTTCTTACCTTTACCCTACTTGAATTCATAAAACTGAGCCACACATCCTCTTCTAAGTTTCAAATCTCTTTTTGGATGGTGAAATATCA
>NW_018402036.1:995-1106 GCF_002168275.2 Theobroma umbraticum | reverse complement strand
GGAATGAAAGACTATAAATGGACTTTTCTTTCAAATAAATGGGTTTTTCTACACGTTTTTCGAGGTAGCCATTCAATTATTATCTATTTTAACGAAAAATGTAAAAAATTC
>NW_018402036.1:838-985 GCF_002168275.2 Theobroma umbraticum | reverse complement strand
CAATTATAAGATTATAAAACCATTTAAGGCGAGTAATAAGGTTTTTAAAGGAATGAGTGACTATAAATGAACTTTTCTTGTCAAATAAATAGATTTTTCTACACGTTTCTCAAGGCTGACATTCACTTATAGTCTGTTTTAATGAAA
>NW_018402036.1:405-602 GCF_002168275.2 Theobroma umbraticum | reverse complement strand
GGAAGCCTATAAATGAACCTTTTTTCCAAATAAATGGATTTTTTTGCATGTTTTGAGGGAACCATTCAATTATTGTCTGTTTTAACGAAAAATGTAACAAATTCAACTTAAAATCAATTATGAGTTTATAAAACCATTTAAGACGAGTAATAAGGCTTTTGAAGGAATAGGTGACTATAAATGGACTTTTGTTCTCA
>NW_018402036.1:118-299 GCF_002168275.2 Theobroma umbraticum | reverse complement strand
GAGTAATAGGGCTTTTGAAAGAATGGGTGACTATAAATCGACTTTTCTTTCAAACAAATAGATTTTTTCTACACGTTTCTCGAAACAGTCATTCAATTATATTCTGTTTTCATAAAAAAATTAAAAAATCAACTTAAAATCAATTATGAGATTATAAAACTATGTAAAGTGAGTAATAAGG
>NW_018402036.1:0-108 GCF_002168275.2 Theobroma umbraticum | reverse complement strand
AGAGGCAGGCATTCAATTATAATATTTTTAATAAAAAATGTAAAAAATTCAACTTAAAATCAATTATAAGATTATGAAACCATTTAAAGCGAGTAGTAAGGCTTTTGA
>NW_018402035.1:23734-23829 GCF_002168275.2 Theobroma umbraticum | reverse complement strand
AGTAATAAGGCTTTTGAAGGCATGGGTGATTATAAATGGACTTTTCTTACCAATAAATATCTTTTTCTTTATGTTTCTCAAGGCAGACATTCAAT
>NW_018402035.1:23638-23724 GCF_002168275.2 Theobroma umbraticum | reverse complement strand
TTTAATAAAAAATATAAAAAAATTTGAATTAGAATGAATAATGAGGTTATAAAATCATTTAAAGCGAGTAATAAGGCCTTCGAAGG
>NW_018402035.1:23502-23619 GCF_002168275.2 Theobroma umbraticum | reverse complement strand
GCTTTTCTTGTGAATGGATATATTTTTCTTCATGTTTCTCAAGGTAGACATTCACTTATAATTTGGTTTAATAAGAAAATATAAAAAAATTCAACTTAAAATCAATTACGAGATTAC
>NW_018402035.1:23193-23337 GCF_002168275.2 Theobroma umbraticum | reverse complement strand
TGATTATAAATGGACTTTTCTTGCAAATGAATATCTTTTTCTTTATGTTTCTCACGGGAGATTTTCAATTATAATCTGTTTTAACAAAACATATATAAAAATTAAAATTAAAATCAATTATGAGGTTATAAAATTATTTAAAGC
>NW_018402035.1:22635-22854 GCF_002168275.2 Theobroma umbraticum | reverse complement strand
CTTAAAACCAATTACGAGATTACAAAACCATTTAAAGTGAGTAATAAAGCTTTCAAAGGCATGGGTGAGTATAAATGAACTTTTCTTGCCTATGGACTTCTTTTTCTTCATGTTTCCTGAAGCAAACATTAAATTATAATCTGTTTTAATAACAAATATAAAAATGTTTGACTTAAAACTAATTGTGAGATTAAAAAACCATTTAAAGCGAGTAATAAG
>NW_018402035.1:22315-22467 GCF_002168275.2 Theobroma umbraticum | reverse complement strand
TTCTTTATGTTTCTCAAGGCAGATATTCAATTATAATCTGTTTTAATAAAAAATGTATAAAAATTTGAATTAAAATCAATTATGAGGTTATAAAATCATTTAAAACGAGTAATAAGGCCTTCAAAGGAATGGGTGGCTATAAATGGACTTTT
>NW_018402035.1:22173-22305 GCF_002168275.2 Theobroma umbraticum | reverse complement strand
GATATATTTTTCTTCATGTTTCTCAAGGTAGACATTCAATTATAATCTGGTTAAATAAGAAAATACAACAAAATTCAACTTAAAATCAATTACGAGATTACAAAACCGTTAAAAGTGAGTAATAAGGCTTTC
>NW_018402035.1:22072-22163 GCF_002168275.2 Theobroma umbraticum | reverse complement strand
GTGAGTATAAATGAACTTTTCTTGCTAGTGGAAATCCTTTTCTTCACGTTTCCTGAGGCAGACATTCAATTATAATCTGTTTTAATAAAAA
>NW_018402035.1:21876-22051 GCF_002168275.2 Theobroma umbraticum | reverse complement strand
AATCTATTATGAGGTTATAAAATAATTTAAAGCAAGTAATAAGGCTTTTGAAGGGATGAGTGATTATAAATGGACTTTTCTTACAATTGAATATCTTTTTCTTTATGTTTGTCGAGGCAGGTTTTCAATTATAATCTGTTTTAGCAAAAAATATATAAAAATTTAAATTAAAATC
>NW_018402035.1:21427-21538 GCF_002168275.2 Theobroma umbraticum | reverse complement strand
GACTATAAATGGACTTTTCTTGCTAATGAATATCTTTTTCTTCATGTTTCTTGAAGTAGACATTCAATTATAATCTGTTTTAATATAGATTATAAAAAAATTTAACTTAAA
>NW_018402035.1:21073-21227 GCF_002168275.2 Theobroma umbraticum | reverse complement strand
TAATTATTAGATTAAAAAACTATTTAAAGAGAGTAATAAGGCTTTCGAGGGTATGGGTGAGTATAAATGGATTTTTCATACCAGTGGACATCTTTTTCTTCACGTTTTCTGAGGTAGACATTCAATTATAATCTGTTTTAATAAAAAATATAAA
>NW_018402035.1:20855-20973 GCF_002168275.2 Theobroma umbraticum | reverse complement strand
TCATTGGCAAGAAAAGTCCATTTATAATCACCCATGCCTTCAAAAGCCTTATTAATCTCTTATAAATTATTTTATAACCTCATAATTGATTTTAATTTAAATTGTTTTATATTTTTTA
>NW_018402035.1:20714-20845 GCF_002168275.2 Theobroma umbraticum | reverse complement strand
TTATAATTGAATGTCTACCTCAGGAAACGTGAAGAAAAAGATGTCCACTGGTACGAAAAATCCATTTATACTCACCAATACCCTCGAAAGCCTTATTACTCTCTTTAAATAGTTTTTTAATCTAATAATTA
>NW_018402035.1:20351-20494 GCF_002168275.2 Theobroma umbraticum | reverse complement strand
CTCACCTATGCCTTCGAAAGCTTTATTACTCATTTTAAATGGTTTTGTAATCTCGTAATTGGTTTAAAGTTAAATTTTTTTATAATCTATATTAAAACATATTATAATTGAATGTCTACTTCGAGAAACATGAAGAAAAAGAT
>NW_018402035.1:19817-20039 GCF_002168275.2 Theobroma umbraticum | reverse complement strand
TTTATAACCTCATAATAGATTTTAATTTAAATTGTATTATATTTTTTATTAAAAAAGATTATAATTGAATGTTTGCCTCAGGAAACATGAAGAAAAAGATTTCCACTAGCAAGACAAGTTCATTTATACTCACCTATGCCTTCGAAAGCCTTATTACTCACTTTCAACGGTTTTGTAATCTCGTAATTGATTTTAAGTTGAATTTTTTTATATTTTCTTATT
>NW_018402035.1:19420-19599 GCF_002168275.2 Theobroma umbraticum | reverse complement strand
ACAGATTATAATTGAATATCTGCCTTGAGAAACATAAAGAAAAAGATATTCATTTGCAAGAACAGTCCATTTATAATCACCCATGCCTTCAAAAGCCTTATTACTTGCTTTAAATGGTTTTTTAATCTCGCAATTAGTTTTAAGTCAAACTTTTTTATATTTGTTATTAAAACAGATTA
>NW_018402035.1:19274-19410 GCF_002168275.2 Theobroma umbraticum | reverse complement strand
TTTGCCTCAGGAAACGTGAAGAAAAAGAAGTCCATAGGCAAGAAAAGTTCATTTATACTCACCTATGCCTTCGAAAGTTTTATTACTCACTTTAAATGGTTTTGTAATCTCATAATTGGTTTTAAGTTAAATTTTT
>NW_018402035.1:19059-19174 GCF_002168275.2 Theobroma umbraticum | reverse complement strand
CTTCAAAAGCCTTATTACTCGCTTTAAATGGTTTTTTAATCTCACAATTAGTTTAAAGTCAAACTTTTTTATATTTGTTATTAAAAGAGATTATAATTTAATGTTTGCCTCAGGA
>NW_018402035.1:18908-19049 GCF_002168275.2 Theobroma umbraticum | reverse complement strand
AAAAGAAGTCCATAGGCAAGAAAAGTTCGTTTATACTCACCTATACCTTCAAAAGCTTTATTACTCACTTTAAATGGTTTTGTAACCTCGTAATTAGTTTTAATTTAAATTTTTTTATAATCTATATTAAAACAAATTATA
>NW_018402035.1:18797-18898 GCF_002168275.2 Theobroma umbraticum | reverse complement strand
TACTTCGAGAAACGTGAAGAAAAAGATATTCATTAGTAAGAAAAATTCATTTATAGTCACCCATGCCTTCGGAAGCCTTATTATTCGCTTTAAATAATTTT
>NW_018402035.1:18397-18605 GCF_002168275.2 Theobroma umbraticum | reverse complement strand
TTTAATTTAAATTGTTTTATATTTTTTATTAAAGCAGATTATAATTGAATGTCTACCTAAGGAAACGTGAAGAAAAAGATGTCCACTGGCAAGAAAAGTTCTTTTATACTCACCTATGTTTTCGAAAGCCTTATTACTCACTTTAAATGGTTTGGTAATCTCGTAATTGATTTTAAGTTGAATTTTTTTATATTTTCTTATTAAACCG
>NW_018402035.1:18043-18218 GCF_002168275.2 Theobroma umbraticum | reverse complement strand
TTCATTGGTAAGAAAAGTCCATTTATAATCACCCATGCCTTCAAAAGCCTTATTAATCGCTTTAAATGATTTTATATCCTCATAATTGATTTTAATTTAAATTATTTTATATTTTTTATTTAAACAGATTATAATTGAATGTCTACATTGAGAAATATGAAGAAAAAGATATCCA
>NW_018402035.1:17792-17943 GCF_002168275.2 Theobroma umbraticum | reverse complement strand
ATTACTCGCTTTAAATGATTTTATAACCTCATAATTGATTTTAATTTAAATTATCTTATATTTTTTATTAAAACAGATTATAATTGAATGTTTGCCACAGGAAACGTGAAGAAAAAGATGTCCACTGGCAAGAAAAGTTCATTTATACTCA
>NW_018402035.1:17660-17773 GCF_002168275.2 Theobroma umbraticum | reverse complement strand
TATTACTCACTTTAAATGGTTTTGTAATCTCGTAATTGATTTTAAGTTGAATTTATTTTTATTTTCTTATTAAATCGGATTATAATTGAATGTCTACCTTGAGAAATATAAAG
>NW_018402035.1:17437-17562 GCF_002168275.2 Theobroma umbraticum | reverse complement strand
CCTTATTACTCGCTTTAAATGATTTTATAACCTCATAATTGATTTTAATTCAAACTTTTATATATTTTTTCTTAAAACAGATTAAAATTGAATGTGTGCCTCGAGAAACATAAAGAAAAAGATAT
>NW_018402035.1:17215-17344 GCF_002168275.2 Theobroma umbraticum | reverse complement strand
TAATTGATTTTAATTTAAATTATCTTATATTTTTTATTAAATCATATTATAATTTAATGTCTGCATTGAGAAACGTAAAGAAAAAGATATCCATTGGCAAGAAAAGTCCCTTTATAGTAACTCATGCCT
>NW_018402035.1:16807-16987 GCF_002168275.2 Theobroma umbraticum | reverse complement strand
AAGTTCATTTATACTCACCTATGCCTTCGAAAGCCTTATTGCTCACTTTAAATGATTGTGTAATCTTGTAATTGATTTTAAGTTGAATTATTTTAGATTTTCTAATTAAATCGGATTGTAATTAATTGTCTACCTTGAGAAACATGAAGAAAAAGATATCCATTCACAAGAAAAGTCCAT
>NW_018402035.1:16659-16785 GCF_002168275.2 Theobroma umbraticum | reverse complement strand
ACTCACTTTAAATAATTTTATAACCTCATAATTGATTTTAATTTGAATTTTTATCTATTTTTATTAAAACATATTATAATTAAATGTCTTCCTCGAGAAACATGAAGAAAAAGATATTCATTGGCA
>NW_018402035.1:16177-16294 GCF_002168275.2 Theobroma umbraticum | reverse complement strand
AATGATTTTATAACCTCATAATTGATTTTAATTTAAAATTTTTAAAAATTTTTTTTAAAACAAATTATAATTGAATGTCTACCATGAGAAACATGAAGAAAAAGATATCCATTGGTA
>NW_018402035.1:15950-16067 GCF_002168275.2 Theobroma umbraticum | reverse complement strand
AAGTCCATTTATAGTCACCCATGCCTTCGAAAGCCTTATTACTCGCTTTAAGTGGTTTTTTATTCTCACAATTAGTTTTAAGTCAAATTTTTTATATTTGTTATTAAAATAGTTTAT
>NW_018402035.1:15737-15850 GCF_002168275.2 Theobroma umbraticum | reverse complement strand
TAGTTTTAAGTCAAACTTTTTTATATTTGTTATTAAAACATATTATAATTTAATATTTACCTTAGGAAACGTGAAGAAAAAGAAGTCCACTGGCAAGAAAAGTTCATTTATAC
>NW_018402035.1:15522-15727 GCF_002168275.2 Theobroma umbraticum | reverse complement strand
CTTCGAAAGCCTTATTACTCACTTTAAATGGTTTTGTAATCTTGTAATTAGTTTTATGTTAAATTTTTTTATAATATGTATTAAAATAGATTAGAATTGAAAGTCTACTTCGAGAAATATGAAGAAAAAGATATTCATTAGCAAGAAAAGCCCATTTATAGTCACCCATGCCTTCGGAAGCCTTATTACTCGCTTTAAATGATTT
>NW_018402035.1:15393-15504 GCF_002168275.2 Theobroma umbraticum | reverse complement strand
TTTAATTTAAATTTTTATATATTTTTTGTTAAAACAGATTATAATTGAAAATCTGCGTCGAAAACATAAAGAAAAAGATATTCATTTGCAAGAAAAGTCCATTTATAATCA
>NW_018402035.1:15287-15380 GCF_002168275.2 Theobroma umbraticum | reverse complement strand
AAGCCTTATTACTCGCTTTAAATGATTTTGTAACCTCATAATTGATTTTAATTTAAATTGTTTAATATTTTTTATTAAAACAGTTTATAATTA
>NW_018402035.1:15154-15277 GCF_002168275.2 Theobroma umbraticum | reverse complement strand
TAAGGAAATGTGAAGAAAAAGATGTCCAGTAGCAAGAAAAGTTCATTTATACTCACCTATGCCTTCGATAGGCTTATTACTCACTTTAAATGGTTTTGTAATCTCGTAATTGATTTTAAGTTG
>NW_018402035.1:14600-14704 GCF_002168275.2 Theobroma umbraticum | reverse complement strand
TTATAATTGAATGTCTACCCTGAGAAATATGAAGAAAAATATATCCTTTCATAAGAAAAGTCCATTTATAGCCACCCATGCCTTCGAAAGCCTTATTACTCGCT
>NW_018402035.1:14375-14583 GCF_002168275.2 Theobroma umbraticum | reverse complement strand
CTCATAATTGATTTTAATTCAAATTTTTATATATTTTTTTATTAAAACAGATTACAATTGAATGTCTACCTCGAGAAACATAAAGAAAAAGATATTCATTGGCAAGAAAGGTTCATTTATAATAATCCATGCCTTCAAAAGTCTTATTACTCGCTTTAAATAATTTTATAACCTAATAATTTATTTTAATTTAAATTATTTTATATTT
>NW_018402035.1:14182-14365 GCF_002168275.2 Theobroma umbraticum | reverse complement strand
CAGATTATAATTGAATGTCTGCATTAAGAAACGTGAAGAGAAAGATATCCATTGGCAGGAAAAGTCCCTTTATAGTAACTCATGCCTCCGAAAGTTTTATTACTCGCTTAAAATAGTTTTTTAATCTCATAATTAGTTTTAAATAAAACTTTTTTATATTTTTTTATTAAAACAGATTATAAT
>NW_018402035.1:14011-14172 GCF_002168275.2 Theobroma umbraticum | reverse complement strand
CCTTTGGAAACGTGAAGAAAAAGATGTCCACTGGTAGGAAAAATTCATTTATTTCGAAACACTTATTACTCACTTTAAATGGTTGTGTAATCTTGTAACTGATTTTCAGTTAAATTTTTTTATATTTTCTAATTAAATCGGATTATAATTGAATGTCTGCC
>NW_018402035.1:13788-13911 GCF_002168275.2 Theobroma umbraticum | reverse complement strand
TGCCAATGGATATCTTTTTCTTCATGTTTCTCATGGTAGACATTCAATTATAATTTCTTTTAAAAAAATTTTTAAAAAATTTTAAATTAAAATCAATTATGAGGTTATAAAATCATTTTAAGC
>NW_018402035.1:13208-13332 GCF_002168275.2 Theobroma umbraticum | reverse complement strand
ATCTTTTTCTTCATGTTTCTCAAGGTAGACATTCAATTATAATCCGATTTAATTTGAAAATATAAAAAATTTCAACTTAAAATCAATTACGAGATTACACAACCATTTAAAGTGAGCAATAAGG
>NW_018402035.1:12872-13033 GCF_002168275.2 Theobroma umbraticum | reverse complement strand
TTCCTAAGGCAGACATTCAATTATACTCTGTTTTAATAAAAAAATATAAAAAAAATTAATTTAAAACTATGAGATTAAAAAACTATTTAAAAGGAGTAATAAAACTTTCGAAGGCTTGAGTTATTATAAAGAGACTTTTCTTGCCAATGGATATCTTTTTC
>NW_018402035.1:12744-12862 GCF_002168275.2 Theobroma umbraticum | reverse complement strand
TCAATGTAGACATTCAATTATAATATGATTTAATAAAAAATATAAGATAATTTAAATTTAAATTAATTATTAGGTTATAAAATTATTTAAAGCGAGTAATAAGGCTTTTGAAGGCATG
>NW_018402035.1:12597-12712 GCF_002168275.2 Theobroma umbraticum | reverse complement strand
ATATCTTTTTCTTTATGTTTCTCGAGGCACACATTCAATTTTAATCTGTTTTAATAAAAAAATAAAAAAATTTGAATTAAAATCAATTATGAGGTTATAAAATCATTTAAAGCGA
>NW_018402035.1:12322-12497 GCF_002168275.2 Theobroma umbraticum | reverse complement strand
CCAATGAATATCTTTTTCTTCATGTTTGCTGAGGTAGACATTCAACTATAATTTGGGTCAATAAAAATGTAAAACAATTCAACTTTAAATCAATTATAAGATTATAAAACCATTTAAAGTCAGTAATAAGGCTTTCGAAGGCATGGGTGACTATAAATGTACTTTTCTTGCCAAT
>NW_018402035.1:11834-12066 GCF_002168275.2 Theobroma umbraticum | reverse complement strand
AATATAAAAAAATTAACCTTAAAATCAATTACGAGATTACACAACCATTTAAAGTGAGCAATAAGGCTTCCGAAGGCATAGGTGAGTATAAATGAACTTTTCCTGCCAGTGGACATCTTGTTCTTCATGTTTCCTAAGGTAGGCATTCAATTATACTCTGTTTTAATAAAAAAATATAAAAAAAATTTAATTTAAAACTAATTATGAGATTAAAAAACTATTTAAAGGGAGT
>NW_018402035.1:11495-11617 GCF_002168275.2 Theobroma umbraticum | reverse complement strand
CCAATGAATATCTTTTTCTTTATGTTTCTCGAGGCACACATTCAATTTTAATCTATTTTAATAAAAACTATATAAAAATTTGAATTAAAATCAATTATGAGGTTATAAAATCATTTAAAGCG
>NW_018402035.1:11303-11395 GCF_002168275.2 Theobroma umbraticum | reverse complement strand
TTTTCTTCATGTTTCTCGAGGTAGACATTCAATTATAATTTGTTTTAATAAAAATTATAAAAAAATCAAATTAAAATCAATTATGAGGTTAT
>NW_018402035.1:11167-11293 GCF_002168275.2 Theobroma umbraticum | reverse complement strand
CAAGTGAGTAATAAGGCTTTCGAAGGCGTAGATGACTATAAATAGACTTTTCTTGCTAATGGATATCTATTTCTTCATGTTTCTGAAGATAAACATTCAATTGTAATCTGTTTTAATAAAAAATAT
>NW_018402035.1:10853-11157 GCF_002168275.2 Theobroma umbraticum | reverse complement strand
AACTTAAAATCAATTATAAGGTTATAAAAATTTTTAAGGAGAGTAATAAGGCTTTCGAGGGCATGGGTGATTATAAATAGACATATCCTGCTAATGGATATCATTTTCTATATTTTTTTTTGGGGTAGACATTTAATTATAATCTTTATTCATAAAAAATATAAAAACATTCAACTGAAAACAAATTATGATATGAAAAAACCACTTAAAGTGAGTACTAAGGTTTTCGAAGGTATGGGTGACTACAAAAGGATATATTTTTCTTCATGTTTCTCAAGGTAGACATTCAATTATAATATGTTTT
>NW_018402035.1:10531-10704 GCF_002168275.2 Theobroma umbraticum | reverse complement strand
GGCATAGGTGAGTACAAATGGACTTTTCTTGCCAGTGGATATCTTTTTCTTCACTTTTCCTGAGGCTGACATTTAATTATAATATGTTTTAATAACAAATATAAAAAGTTTAACTTAACACTAATTATGAGATTAAAAAACCATTTAAAGCGAGTAATAAGGCTTTCGAAGGC
>NW_018402035.1:10142-10364 GCF_002168275.2 Theobroma umbraticum | reverse complement strand
AATTATGAGATTAAAAAACTATTTAAAGCGAGTAATAAGGGTTTCAAAGGCATGAGTTACAATAAATGGACTTCTCTTGCCAATGGATATCTTTTTCTTTATGTTTCTCGATGTATACATTTAATTATAATCTGTTTTAATAAAAAATATAAAAAAATTTAAACTAAAATTAATTATGAATTTATAAAATCATTTAAAGTGAGTAATAAGGCTTTCGAAGGC
>NW_018402035.1:10031-10132 GCF_002168275.2 Theobroma umbraticum | reverse complement strand
ATAAATGGACTTTTCTTGCTATTGGATATCTTTTTCTTCATGTTTCACGAGGTAAACATACAATTATAATATATTTTAATAATAAATATAAAAAAGTTCAA
>NW_018402035.1:9860-10021 GCF_002168275.2 Theobroma umbraticum | reverse complement strand
ATTATAAGATTAAAAAACTATTTAAAGCGAGTAATAAGGCTTTCGAAAGTATGGGTGAGTATAAATGAACTTTTCTTGCAAATAGATATCTTTTTCTCGAGGCAGACATTCAATTATAATTTTTTTTCTTAAAAATTTTAAATTAAAATCAATTATGAGGT
>NW_018402035.1:9708-9850 GCF_002168275.2 Theobroma umbraticum | reverse complement strand
TTTTAAGCAAGTAATAAGGCTTTTGAAGGAGTGAATGACTATACATGGACTATTCTTGCTAATGGATATCTTTTTCTTCATGTTTCTTGAGGAAGACATTCAATTATATTATGTTTTAATAAAAAATATAAAAAATTCAAAA
>NW_018402035.1:9459-9608 GCF_002168275.2 Theobroma umbraticum | reverse complement strand
TCTCATAATTAGTTTTAAATTAAATTTTTTTATATTTTTTTATTAAAACAGAGTGTAATTGAATGTCTGCCTTAGGAAACGTGAAGAAAAAGATGTCCACTGGCAGAAAAAGTTTATTTATACTCACCTATGCCTTCGAAAGCCTTATT
>NW_018402035.1:9343-9449 GCF_002168275.2 Theobroma umbraticum | reverse complement strand
AATGGTTGTGTAATCTCGTAATTGATTTTAAGTTAAATTTTTTTATATTTCTTAATTAAATCGGATTATAATTGAATGTCTACCTTGAGAAATATGAAGAAAAAGA
>NW_018402035.1:8675-8902 GCF_002168275.2 Theobroma umbraticum | reverse complement strand
GCAAACATGAAGAAAAAGATATTCGTTGGCAAGAATAGTTCATGTATAGTCATCTACTCCTTCAAAAGCCTTATTACTTGCTTAAAATGATTTTATAACCTTATAATTGATTTTAATTTAAAATTTTTTAAAAATTTTATTTAAACAAATTAAAATTGAATGTCTGCTTCTAGAAACGTGAAGAAAAAGATATCCATTGGCAAGAAAAGCCCATTTATACTCACCTA
>NW_018402035.1:8397-8536 GCF_002168275.2 Theobroma umbraticum | reverse complement strand
TGTATATTTACCTTGAGAAACGTGAAGAAAAAGTTATCCATTAGCAGGAAAAGTTCATTTATAGTCACTCATGCCTTCAAAAGCCCTATTACTCACTTTAAATGATTTTATAACCGTATAATTGATTTTAATTTGAATT
>NW_018402035.1:8262-8387 GCF_002168275.2 Theobroma umbraticum | reverse complement strand
TTTTATTAAAATAGATTATAATTAAATGTCTGCCTCAAGAAATATGAAGACAAATATATCCATTGGTAAGAAAAGTCCATTTATAGTCACCCATGCTTTTAAAACCCTTATTACTCGCTTTAAAT
>NW_018402035.1:8161-8252 GCF_002168275.2 Theobroma umbraticum | reverse complement strand
TCTCATAATTAGTTTTAAGTTGAAAGTTTTTATATTTATTATTAAAACAGATTATAATTGTGTGTTTACCTCGAGAAATGTGAAGAAAAAG
>NW_018402035.1:8044-8151 GCF_002168275.2 Theobroma umbraticum | reverse complement strand
GCAAGAAAAGTCCATTTATAGTCACCTATTTCTTTGAAAGCCTTATTACTCGTTTTGAATGGTTTTTTATTTTCATAATTAGTTTTAAGTTGAACTTTTTTATATTT
>NW_018402035.1:7440-7561 GCF_002168275.2 Theobroma umbraticum | reverse complement strand
TATGCCTTCGAAAGCCTTATGACTTGCTTTAAATGATTTTTTAATCTCATAATTAGTTTTAAGTTAGACTTTTTTATATTTTTTATTGAAACAGATTATAATTGAATGTTTAGCTCGAGAA
>NW_018402035.1:7213-7340 GCF_002168275.2 Theobroma umbraticum | reverse complement strand
TTCGAGGGCATGGGTGATTATAAATGGACTTATCCCACCAATGGATATCATTTTTTTTATGTTTTTTGGGGTCGACATTTAATTATAATCTGTATTAATAAAAAATATAAAAAAGTTCAACTGAAAA
>NW_018402035.1:6889-7065 GCF_002168275.2 Theobroma umbraticum | reverse complement strand
CTTAAAATCAATTACGAGATTACAAAACAATTTAAAATGAGTAATAAGGCTTTCGAAGGCATAGGTGAGTGCAAATGGACTTTTCTGGCCAGTGGATATCTTTTTCTTCATGTTTCCTGAGACAGACATTTAATTATAATCTGTTTTAATAACAAATATAAAAAAGTTCAACTTAA
>NW_018402035.1:6537-6621 GCF_002168275.2 Theobroma umbraticum | reverse complement strand
TTAATAAAAAATATAAAAAAATTCAAACTAAAATCAATTATGAAGTTATAAAATCATTTCAAGGGAGTAATAAGGCTTTTGAAG
>NW_018402035.1:6393-6527 GCF_002168275.2 Theobroma umbraticum | reverse complement strand
CTATAAATGGACTTTTCTTGCTATTGGATATCTTTTTTATCATGTTTCTCGAGGTAAACATACAATTATAATATATTTTAGTAATAAATATAAAAAGGTTCAACTTAAAACTAATTATAAGATTAAAAAACTAT
>NW_018402035.1:6244-6383 GCF_002168275.2 Theobroma umbraticum | reverse complement strand
TAATAAGGCTTTCGAAGGTATGGGTGAGTATAAATGAACTTTTCTTGCGAATAGATATCCTTTTCTTCACGTTTCTACAGGCAGACATTCAATTATAATTTTTTTAATAAAAATTTTAAAAAATTTTAAATTAAAATCA
>NW_018402035.1:6014-6234 GCF_002168275.2 Theobroma umbraticum | reverse complement strand
TATAAAATCATTTTAAGCGAGTAATAAGACTTTTGAAGCAGTGGATGACTATACAAGGACTATTCTTGCCAATGAATATCTTTTTCTTCATGTTTGGTTACGTAGACATTCAACTATAATATGTGTTAATAAAAATGTAAAAAAATTCAACTTTAAATCAATTATAAGATTAAAAAACTATTTAAAGCGAGTAATAAGATTTTCGAAGGCATGAGTTACT
>NW_018402035.1:5535-5688 GCF_002168275.2 Theobroma umbraticum | reverse complement strand
AATAAATATCTTTTTCTTCATGTTTCTCAAGGCAGACATTCAATTATAATTTGTTTCAATAAACAATATATAAAAATTCAAATTAAAATCAATTATGAGGTTATAAAATCATTTAAAATGAGTAAAAAGGCTTTCGAAGGCATGGGTGACTAT
>NW_018402035.1:5390-5525 GCF_002168275.2 Theobroma umbraticum | reverse complement strand
TTCTTGTGAATGGATATCTTTTTCTTCATGTTTCTCAAGATAAACATTCAATTATATCCGGTTTAATAAAAAATATAAAAGAATTAAAATTAAAATCAATTATGAGGTTATAAAATCATTTAAAGCAAGTAATAA
>NW_018402035.1:5246-5380 GCF_002168275.2 Theobroma umbraticum | reverse complement strand
GGCACGGATGATTATAAATAGACTTTTCTTGCCAATGGATATCATTTTCTTTACGTTTTTTGTGGCAGACATTTAATTACAATTTGATTTAATAAAAAATGTAAAAAAGTTCAACTGAAAACCAATTATGAGAT
>NW_018402035.1:5005-5146 GCF_002168275.2 Theobroma umbraticum | reverse complement strand
AATTGAATGTCTACCTTGAGAAATATGAAGAAAAATATATCCATTCACAAGAAACTTCCATTTATAGCCACCCATGCCTTCGAAAACATTATTGCTAGCTTTAAATGATTTTATAACCTCATAATTGATTTTAATTCAAAT
>NW_018402035.1:4535-4677 GCF_002168275.2 Theobroma umbraticum | reverse complement strand
AAACAAATTATAATTGAATGTCTGCCTTAGGAAACGTGAAGAAAAAGATGTCCAATGGCAAGAAAAATTCATTTATACTCACCTATGCCTTCGAAAGCCTTATTGCTCACATTAAATGGTTGTGTAATCTCGTAATTGATTT
>NW_018402035.1:4088-4259 GCF_002168275.2 Theobroma umbraticum | reverse complement strand
TAATTGATTTTAATTTGAATTTTTATATATTTTTTATTAAAACGGATTATAATTAAATGTCTTCTTCGAGAAACATGAAGAAAAAGATATTCATTGGCAAGATAAGTACATTAATAGTCACCTATGCCTTCGAAAGCCTTTTTACTCGCTTTAAATGGTTTTATAATCTTA
>NW_018402035.1:3965-4078 GCF_002168275.2 Theobroma umbraticum | reverse complement strand
AAAGTTGAATTTTTTTACATTTTTATTAACCCAGATTATAGTTGAATGCCTACCTCAGTAAACATGAAGAAAAAGATATTCATTGGCAAGAATAGTTCATGTATAGTCATCCA
>NW_018402035.1:3791-3947 GCF_002168275.2 Theobroma umbraticum | reverse complement strand
TACTCGCTTAAAATGATTTTATAACCTCATAATTGATTTTAATTTGAAATTTTTAAAAATTTTTTTAAAAAAAAATTATAATTGAATGTTTGCCATGAGAAATTTGAAGAAAAAGATATCCATTGGCAAGAAAAGTCCATTTATACTCACCCATCC
>NW_018402035.1:3656-3781 GCF_002168275.2 Theobroma umbraticum | reverse complement strand
CTTATTACTCGCTTCAAATAGTTTTTTAATCTCATAATTAATTTTAAGTTAAGCTTTTTTATATTTATTATTAAAACAGATTATAATTGTATTTTTACCTCAAGAAACGTGAAGAAAAAGATATC
>NW_018402035.1:3190-3315 GCF_002168275.2 Theobroma umbraticum | reverse complement strand
AGTTTTAAATTAAATTTTTTTATATTTTTTTATTAAAACAGATTATAATTGAATGTCTGCCTGAGGAAACGTGAAGAAAAAGATGTCCACTGGCAGGAAAAGTTCATTTATACTCACCTATGCCT
>NW_018402035.1:2600-2836 GCF_002168275.2 Theobroma umbraticum | reverse complement strand
GCTTAAATTGATTTTATAACCTCATAATTGATTTTAATTTAAATTTTTTTAAAATTTTTTTTAAAGCAAATTATAATTGAATGTCTACCATAAGAAACATGAAGAAAAAGATATCCATTGGCAAGAAAAGTCCATTTATACTCACTCATACCTTCGAAAGCCTTATTACTCGCTTTAAATAATTTTTTAATCTCATAATTTGTTTTAAGTTGAACTTTTTTATATTTATTATTAAA
>NW_018402035.1:2394-2530 GCF_002168275.2 Theobroma umbraticum | reverse complement strand
GAAAAGTCCATTTATAGTCACCCATGCCTTCGAAAGCCTTATTACTCCCTTTAAGTGGTTTTTTAATCTCACAATTAGTTTTAAGTCAATTTTTTTATATTTGTTATTAAAACAGTTTATAATTTAATGTTTACCT
>NW_018402035.1:1856-1998 GCF_002168275.2 Theobroma umbraticum | reverse complement strand
TTTATAATCTCATAATTGATTTTAATTTAAATTATTTTATATTTTTTATTAAAACATATTATAATTGAATGTCTACATTGAGAAACAAGAAGAAAAAGATATCCATTGGTAAGAAAAGTCCATTTATAGTAACTCATGCCTT
>NW_018402035.1:1663-1756 GCF_002168275.2 Theobroma umbraticum | reverse complement strand
CCTTATTACTCGCTTAAAATGATTTTATAACCTAATAATTGATTTTAATTTAAATTTTTTTTAAAATTTTTTTAAAACAAATTATAATTGAAT
>NW_018402035.1:1562-1653 GCF_002168275.2 Theobroma umbraticum | reverse complement strand
ATATTATAATTGTATGTTTACCTCATGAAACGTGAAAAAAAAGATATCCATTCACAAGAAAAGTCCAGTTATAGTCACCCATGCCTTTGAA
>NW_018402035.1:891-1086 GCF_002168275.2 Theobroma umbraticum | reverse complement strand
GAATAGTTCATGTATAGTCATCCACTCCTTTAAAAGCCTTATTACTCGCTTAAATTGATTTTATAACCACATAATTGATTTTAATTTAAATTTTTTTACAAATTTTTTTAAAACAAATTATAATTGAATGTCTGCCATGATAAACATGAAGAAAAAGATATCCATTGGCAAGAAAAGTCTATTTATACTCACCCA
>NW_018402035.1:651-769 GCF_002168275.2 Theobroma umbraticum | reverse complement strand
TATTAAAACAGATTATAATTTAATGTTTGCCTTAGGAAACGTGAAGAAAAAGAAATCCACTGGTAAGAAAAGTTCATTTATACTCGCCTATGCCTTCGAAAGCCTTATTACTCACTTT
>NW_018402035.1:134-266 GCF_002168275.2 Theobroma umbraticum | reverse complement strand
AATTGAAAATCTACCCCAAGAAACATAAAGAAAAAGATATTCAATTGCAAGAAACGTCCATTTATAATCACCCGTGAATTCAAAAGTCTTATTACTCGATTTAAATGATTTTATAACCTCATAATTGATTTT
>NW_018402035.1:0-120 GCF_002168275.2 Theobroma umbraticum | reverse complement strand
TATATTTTTTATTAAAACAGATTATAATTGAATGTTTGCCACTGGAAACGTGAACAAAAAGATGTACACTGGCAAGAAAAGTTCATTTATACTCACCTATGCCTTCGAAAGCCTTATTAC
>NW_018402034.1:917-1070 GCF_002168275.2 Theobroma umbraticum | reverse complement strand
TTTGAAGGAATGGATGACTCTAAATGGACTTTTCTTGTCAATGAATGCTTGTTTTTTCACGTTTCATGAGGCAGACATTCAATTATAGTATGTTTTAAACAAAAATGTAAAAAAATTCAATTTAAAATCAATTATGAGATTATAAAACCATTT
>NW_018402034.1:603-831 GCF_002168275.2 Theobroma umbraticum | reverse complement strand
TTCTCAAGGTAGACATTCAATTATAGTTTGTTTGAACAAAAAAAGTAAAAACATTTAACTTAAAATCAATTACGAGATTACAAAACTGTTGAAAGCGAGTAATAAGCTTTTTTACGGAATGAGTGGCTTTAAATAGACTTTTCTTCGTACAGAATAGTTATTTTTGCATGTTTTTCAAGGTAGACAATCAATTATAGTCTGTTTTAACAAAAAATGTAAAAAAATTCA
>NW_018402034.1:191-370 GCF_002168275.2 Theobroma umbraticum | reverse complement strand
ATTATGAGATTATGAAACCATTTAAAGCGAGTAATAAGCTTTTTGATGGAATGGGTGACTCTAAATGGATTTCTTGTCAATGAATGCCTGTTTTTTCATGTTTCTCGAGGTAAACATTCAATTATTGTATGTTTTAATCAAAAATTTAAAAAAATACAACTTAAAATCAATTATGAGAT
>NW_018402034.1:110-181 GCF_002168275.2 Theobroma umbraticum | reverse complement strand
TTTAAAGCGAGTAATAAGCCCTTTGAAGGAATGTGTGATGATAAATAGACTTTTCTTCTCAATGAATGGCT
>NW_018402034.1:0-100 GCF_002168275.2 Theobroma umbraticum | reverse complement strand
GTTTCTCAAGATAGACATTCAATTGTAGTCTGTTTTAACAAAAAAAGTAAAACAATTCAACTTAAAATCATTTATGAGATTATAAAACTATTTAAAACAA
>NW_018402033.1:864-1024 GCF_002168275.2 Theobroma umbraticum | reverse complement strand
GACATTCAATTATAGTCTATTTTAAAGAAAAATGTAAAATTGAACTTAAAATCAATTATGAGATTATAAAGGCATTTAGAATGAGTAAAAAGGCTGTTGATGAAATGGGAGGTTATAAATGGACTTTTCTTATCAATGACTGCTTTTTTCTTTATGTTTC
>NW_018402033.1:0-579 GCF_002168275.2 Theobroma umbraticum | reverse complement strand
TAAGACTTTTGAAGGAATTGGTGACTATAAATAGACTTTTCTTGCCAATGAATGCTTTTATTTTCATGTTTCTTAAGATAAATAGTCAATAATTATCTGTTTTAATAAAAAATCTAAAAAAATACACTAAAAATTAATTATTAGATTATAAAACTATTTAAAACGAGTAATAAGGCGCTTTTGAAGGAATGAAAGGATGTAAATAGACTTTTCTTGTCAATAAATGCTTTTTTCTTCACGTTTCTAAAGACAAACATTCAATTATAGTATATTTTAATGAAAAATGTAAAAAAATTAAATTTAAAATAAATTATGAGATTATAAAACCATTTAGAACGAGCAAAAAGACTGTTAAAGGAATAAGAGGCTATAAATGAACTTTTCTTATATATGAATGCTTTTTTTTCATGTTTCTTAAGGTAGATATTCAATTATAGTCAGTTTTAATAAAAAATATAAAAAATTTCAATTTGAAATCAATTATGAGATTAGAAAACCATTTCAAACGAGCAATAAGGCTCTTGAATGAATGGGTGACTATAAATGGACTTTTCTTGCTAATGAATGCTTTTTTCTTCA
>NW_018402032.1:966-1092 GCF_002168275.2 Theobroma umbraticum | reverse complement strand
ATTTTTAGTTAAAACAGACTATAATTGAATGTCTATCTCAAGAAACATGAACAAAAAGAAATTATTGGCAAAAAAAGTCCATTTATAGTCACCCATTCCTTCAAAAGCCTTAGTACTCGCTTTAAA
>NW_018402032.1:520-853 GCF_002168275.2 Theobroma umbraticum | reverse complement strand
TAGTTAAAATAGATATAATAATTGAATGTCTACCTCAAGAAATGTGAAGAAACAAACATTCATTGACAAGAAAAGTCTATTTATAGTATCTTATTCTTTCAAAAGTCTTATTACTTGCTTTAAGTGGTTTTATAATCTCATAATTTATTTTAAGGTGAATTGTTTTGCATTCTTGGTTAAAATAGAGTATAATTGAACGTATATCCCAAGAAATGTAAAGAAAAAGGCAATCACTAGAAAAAAAAGTCCATTTATAGTCACCCATTCCTTCAAAGGCCTTGTTACTCGCTTTAAGTGGTTATAAAATCTCATAATTGATTTTAAGTTGAATTT
>NW_018402032.1:413-510 GCF_002168275.2 Theobroma umbraticum | reverse complement strand
TTAGTTAAAACAAACTATAATTGAATGTTTACCTTGGGAAACATGTCGAAAAAACCATTCATTAAGAAGAAAAGCCCATTTATAGTCACCCATTTCT
>NW_018402032.1:298-403 GCF_002168275.2 Theobroma umbraticum | reverse complement strand
TATTACTCGCTTTAAATGGTTTTATAATTTCAAAATTCAATTTAAGTTCAATTTTGTTTACATTATTGGCTAAAACAAATTATAATTGAATGTCTACATTGAGAA
>NW_018402032.1:222-288 GCF_002168275.2 Theobroma umbraticum | reverse complement strand
AAAGGCATTCATTGGCAAGAAAAGTCTACTTATAGTCATTCATTTCTTCAAAAGCCTTATTACTCG
>NW_018402032.1:96-212 GCF_002168275.2 Theobroma umbraticum | reverse complement strand
TTTTATAATCTCATAATTGACTTTAAGTCAGATTTTTTTACATTTTTCATTAAAACAGACTATAATTGAAAGCCTGCCTCAAGAAAGGTGTTGAAAAAGCCATTTATTGAGAAGAA
>NW_018402032.1:0-86 GCF_002168275.2 Theobroma umbraticum | reverse complement strand
ATAGTCACCCATTCCTTTAAAAGCATTATTATTCACTTTAAATTGTTTTATAATCTCATAATTGATTTTAAGTTGAATATTTTTAT
>NW_018402031.1:992-1133 GCF_002168275.2 Theobroma umbraticum | reverse complement strand
GGATGTTTGCACTAGGAAACGTGATGCAGATACTAACAATTGACAAGAAAAGTCAATTTATAATCATCCATACCTTCGAAAGTGTTATTAATCCCTTTAAATGGTTTTATAATCTTATAAATGATTTTAAATCAAAATCTT
>NW_018402031.1:582-753 GCF_002168275.2 Theobroma umbraticum | reverse complement strand
CACTCATGCCTTGAATGCCTTGTTAGTCACTTTAAATGGTTTTAATATTTAAATAATTTTAAATCAAGATCTTTGTCATTTTTTATTAAAATATATCATAATTAGATGTATGCCTCCGGAAATGTGAAGCAAATGTTATCTATTGATAAGAAAAGTCTATTTATATTCACT
>NW_018402031.1:168-299 GCF_002168275.2 Theobroma umbraticum | reverse complement strand
TAGGAAACATGAGGTGGATACCATCCATTGACAAGAAAAGTTGATTGAGAGTCAGCCATGCCATCGAAAGCCTAGTTACTCGTTTGAAATGGTTTTATAATCTTACAAATGATTTCAAATCAAAATCTTTT
>NW_018402031.1:0-143 GCF_002168275.2 Theobroma umbraticum | reverse complement strand
AATTTGATGTTTACATTAGGAAACGTGAAGCGAATGCCATCCATCGATAAGAAATATCCACTTGTAGTCACTCATGCGTTCGAAAGCCATGTTACTTGCTTTAAATAGTTTTATTATCTTATAAATAATTTCAAATGAAAATC
>NW_018402030.1:2129-2252 GCF_002168275.2 Theobroma umbraticum | reverse complement strand
CAATTATGAGACTAGAAAACCATTTACAGTGAGTAATAAGGCTTTTGAAGGAATAGGTCATAAATGGAATTTTCTTGCCAATGAATGCTCTTTTCTTCATGTTTTCTAAGATGGATATTCAAT
>NW_018402030.1:1862-2013 GCF_002168275.2 Theobroma umbraticum | reverse complement strand
GGAATGAGAGGGTATAAATGGACTTTTTATATCAACGAATACTTTTTTCTTCATTTTTCTTGAGGCAGACATTCAATTATACTCTGTTTTAATGAACAATGTAAAAAAATTGAACTTAAAATCAATTATGAGATTATAAAACCATTTAGAA
>NW_018402030.1:1571-1688 GCF_002168275.2 Theobroma umbraticum | reverse complement strand
AATCATTTACAGCGAGTAATAAGGCTTTTGAAGGAATGAGTGACTATAAATGGAGTTTTCTTACCAATGAATACTTTTGTCTGCACATTTCTCAAGATAGACAGTTAATTATTATCT
>NW_018402030.1:1093-1272 GCF_002168275.2 Theobroma umbraticum | reverse complement strand
TATAGTCTATTTTAATGAAAAATGTAAAAAAATTCAACTCAAAATGAATTATGAAATTACAAAACCATTCAAAGTGTGTAATAAGGCTGCTAAAAGAATAAGTGACTATAAATGGACTTTTCTTCATAATGAATACTTTTTCCTTCATGTTTCTCAAGATAGACATTCAATTATTATCT
>NW_018402030.1:707-860 GCF_002168275.2 Theobroma umbraticum | reverse complement strand
AATTATTAGATTATAAAACTATTTAAAGCGAGTAATAAGGATTTTGAAGAAATGGGTGACTATAAATAAACTTTTGTTGCCAATAAATAATTTTTTCTGCACGTTTCTCAAGATAGACGGTCAATTATTATCTGTTTTAATCAAAAATATAAA
>NW_018402030.1:580-697 GCF_002168275.2 Theobroma umbraticum | reverse complement strand
TTAAAATCAATTATTAGATTATAAAACCATTTAAACCAAGTAATAAGGCCTTTGAAGGAATGCAAGGCTATAAATGAACTTTTCTTGCCAATGAATGCTTTTTTCTTCACTTTTCTC
>NW_018402030.1:0-127 GCF_002168275.2 Theobroma umbraticum | reverse complement strand
CTTTTCTTGATAATGAATACTTTTTCCTTCACGTTTCTCGAGATAGACATTCAACTATTGTCTATTTTAATCGGAAATATAAAAAAAATTAAATTAAAAGTAATTATGAGATTAGAAAACCATTTAA
>NW_018402029.1:2168-2343 GCF_002168275.2 Theobroma umbraticum | reverse complement strand
ACTTACTTTAAATGGTTTTATAATCTCATAATTGATTTTAGGTTGAATTTTTTTTTGTTGTTGGTTAGAATAGTTTATAATTAAATGTTTTCCATGAGAAACATGAAGGAAAAAATATTGATTCACAAGAAAAGTTTATTTATAGTCACCCATTCCATTAAAAGCCTTATTACTC
>NW_018402029.1:1928-2158 GCF_002168275.2 Theobroma umbraticum | reverse complement strand
GTTTTATAATCTCAAAATTGATTTTAAGTTGAGTTTTTTATATATTTTATTAAAACAGATTATAATTGAATGTATACTTAGATAAACATGAAGAAAAGGCATTCATTGACAAGAAAAGTCCATTTATAGTCACACATTCCATCTAAAGCCTTATTATTCACTTTAAATATTTTTATAATTTCAAAATTAATTTTAAGCTGAATTTGTTTTATATTTTTAGTTCAAACAGA
>NW_018402029.1:1781-1918 GCF_002168275.2 Theobroma umbraticum | reverse complement strand
ATGTCTACCTCGAGAAATGTGAAGAAAAAGGCATTCATTAGCAAGAAAAATTCATTTATAGTCACCCATTCCTTTAAAAGCGAAATTACTCACTTTAAATGGTTTTATAATCTCATAATTCATTTTAGGTTGAATTC
>NW_018402029.1:1627-1771 GCF_002168275.2 Theobroma umbraticum | reverse complement strand
TTTGTTAGAACAGTTTATAATTGAATGTCTACCTTGAGAAACATGATAAAAAAATATTCATTGGCAAGTAAAGTCTATTTATAGTCACCTATTCCGTCAAAAGCCTTATTGCTCACTTTAAATGGTTTAATAATTTCATAATTA
>NW_018402029.1:1281-1436 GCF_002168275.2 Theobroma umbraticum | reverse complement strand
TCACTTTAAATGGTTTTATAATTTCATAATTGATTTTAGGTTGAATTGTTTTACCTTTTAAGTTACAACAGATTATAATTACATGTTTACCTTAGGAAACGTGAATAAAAAGGTATTCATTGGCAAGAAAAGTTCATTTATAGTCACCCATTCCT
>NW_018402029.1:1068-1259 GCF_002168275.2 Theobroma umbraticum | reverse complement strand
TAAATGGTTTTATAATCTCAAAATTGATTTTAAGCTGAATTTTTTTATATTTTTAGTTCAAACAGATTATAATTGAATGTCTACTTGGAGAAATATGAAGAAAAAGGCATTCATTAGCAAAAAAAGTTCATTTATAGTCACCCATTCTTTTAAAAATGATATTACTCACTTTAAATAGTTTTATAATCTCA
>NW_018402029.1:914-1058 GCF_002168275.2 Theobroma umbraticum | reverse complement strand
TAGGTTGAATTCTTTTACATTTTTTGTTAGAACAATTTATAATTGAATGTCTACCTTGAGAGACATGAAGAAAAAAATATTCATTGGCAAGTAAAGTCTATTTATAGTCATCCATTCCGTCAAAAGCCTTATTGCTCACTTTAA
>NW_018402029.1:745-904 GCF_002168275.2 Theobroma umbraticum | reverse complement strand
AATTTCATAATTAATTTTAGGTTGAATATTTGAACATTTTTGGTTAGAACAGATTATAATTGAAGGTCTCCCTTAGGAAACGTTAGAAAAAGGCATTCATTGGCAAGAAAATTCTATTTATATTCACCCATTCCTTCCAAAGCCTTATTACTCACTTTA
>NW_018402029.1:562-735 GCF_002168275.2 Theobroma umbraticum | reverse complement strand
TAATTTCATAATTGATTTTAGGTTGAATTGTTTTACATTTTTAGTTACAACAGATTATAATTACATGTTTACCTTAGGAAACGTGAAGAAAAAGGTATTTATTGGCAAGAAAAGTTCATTTTATAGTCACCCATTCCATTAAAAGCCTTATTACTCACTTTAAATGGTTTTAT
>NW_018402029.1:0-187 GCF_002168275.2 Theobroma umbraticum | reverse complement strand
AAAGGCATTCATTTGCAAGAAAAGTTTATTTATAGTCACCTATTCCTTTAAAAGAGTTATTACTCACTTTAAATCGTATTATAAACTCATAATTGATTTTAAGTTGAATTCTTCTACATTTTTTATTAGAACAGTTTATAATTGAATGTCTACCTTGAGAAACGTAAAAAAAAAAGCATTCATTGGC
>NW_018402028.1:2929-3671 GCF_002168275.2 Theobroma umbraticum | reverse complement strand
ATGGTTTTAACCAATCTCTTTATTCACTGGTTCAACCTCTTAAGGTTAAAATTGATCCAAAAATTTCCTTTAAGGTTCCTTTCCAAGTCTTATCTTGATTACTAACCATATCTATCATTTCAGAGTCGTGGCTAATTTACTAATCATATGCCACACAAAACATATTCAACTTGAGGTTCCTCAAAATTATTTTAAATATCAAACCTCACGGCCCCATTAGTTCATTAATCTGAAGATGAAATTAGACATTTTTCTTAGGTATTCTTTTAGCCTTTTTTACCTTAGGGAATTAAATCCATAATTAAACATTCCCAATCATCCTCTTTATGCCAAACAAGGTAGATTTTAAACTTTTCTTACACACTTTCAAATGCACAGTTTAATGTATAAGGCTTTAACTTTTTCCAAACATCTATGTATCAAAACTCTATATTTGAGTTATATCAGAATTGGTACGTTCCTTTTCATTGGCCCTTAGGAATTTAAATCCATGGCATTCTTCTCTATTTATGTACTTCGTAATAGCCTAACAAATTTTAGTTTACATTTAAGCTAGTCCATGTGTCAAACCTTTCAGGCTATATCAAAGACACCAAGCTTGATCACAAAAGATAAAACTTTATGAATGAATATCAAGAAAATAATCGCTTACCTTTAAGCTAACAACATTATAATCAACTTGTTTACCGCCAAAATCACCAATGGATCATCTTAGTCATTGTCTAGTGCTATAGCCTCTGAC
>NW_018402028.1:2244-2598 GCF_002168275.2 Theobroma umbraticum | reverse complement strand
CCTTTATACTGATATAACATCATTTTTCCTTTAACCGTCATACAATTAGTACTCGTAATTGAAAAACTTGAAACAGTGTTTTATTTAAATACTTCTCAATATCATTGCAAGTATCCACCTACAACTTGTAACTTCCTTTTTGTAGCTTCACTATTTAATACTTATTTTCACAAAATTCATAACAGGATTCCTCTTGAATATTTCCTTGTAATTGCCCACCGTAATTTATATCTCACATCATGCAACCCCATAACCCGTGGTTTAGCCTTTGGGTTCCCTAGCAAGTTCCAAATACCACAGAACATCAATATGCATATAAAATATTTCTAAGTAACATCTATTATCATTCTTGCC
>NW_018402028.1:1840-2159 GCF_002168275.2 Theobroma umbraticum | reverse complement strand
TTATTCTCCAAGATATTTGAATGCATACTCATCTATTCATCCTTTATTGATATTCTTAAATTTCTAATATATCATATAATTGGTCTTGTGTTGTTACTAATCTTTTCCTTGCAACTATGTCAAGCTAAGATTTGCAAATCCTCATAACATTGCTTTATGTTTGCTCATTTGCTATGCCAGCTTTGTAATCCTTCATTTACAATTTCATCATTTGATATTGACATTACTTTATCAATGTTTCATACATTTTTTTAACTTTTCACTCCTTCTTTTCTTGGCCTTTTTAACAAAGCTTAATCTCTTGTCTCCTTTATTCCTT
>NW_018402028.1:1565-1739 GCF_002168275.2 Theobroma umbraticum | reverse complement strand
CAAGAACTTTCTATTTTTTTCTTTTGTTTACATGTCAATATATGGCAATAAGGAAACTTTTCCATTCATTCACCTAAACATTCTTCAAAACGTTTAAACTCCAATTGAGAAATCCCAACATCAAAGTCAATAGCCATAATTTGACTTGCATATTCATTAGCATGCCTCATTATT
>NW_018402028.1:1329-1555 GCF_002168275.2 Theobroma umbraticum | reverse complement strand
CTTTATTCTTAGTCATAAATCTCCTAAAAACAAAATATCCGCAGCACAGTGGCATTAGGCAGTCAGCGCCACGGTGCTGTATTTGTTGGTTTCAACGTTGCAATGTTGGGAAACCAGTGCTGCGGCGCTGCGGTTACTGGATGTGAGGCAACTTCAGCGCTGCAATGCTGCAGCACTATGGTTGCTGGAAATCCCTTTCCAAGGAGTTCTTCCACCTTGCTCATCA
>NW_018402028.1:920-1120 GCF_002168275.2 Theobroma umbraticum | reverse complement strand
ATGTCCATAATTACTCCCATTAACATATGTTGAGGCATTCTCAATCTTATGCCATGCCTATTATCAAGTAACCACCAATTAAGCTAAATCTTTCTATGCGATACCCCTTCTATATGATGCATGTCAATCACAAAATGTACAACTTTATGTACATGCTTACATATTGATAAGCTCCATACATTTCATGATTATGCAACCAA
>NW_018402028.1:456-608 GCF_002168275.2 Theobroma umbraticum | reverse complement strand
TCTCATCAATCTTAACCAATTACATTTATAAAGTGAACAATTCTCTTAATTACTACATCTCGCCTTTACGGTCATCAGATCGAAGTCTCTTAAACTTAGGATGCAGAAGTTTTCTCTTAGAACTTATCCAAAAATCAACATTCTTCTAAGTC
>NW_018402028.1:300-446 GCF_002168275.2 Theobroma umbraticum | reverse complement strand
GGAAAAATCACATTCAAGACTGATCATTTATATAGTAACTGCAAATCTAACCCAACAGACTTTTAAATTGATCTTTGAAGCAATTTGTATATCATACTCAAACATTGAACTCCATATAGCATTTAGACTAAAATCAACATTTCTAA
>NW_018402028.1:106-290 GCF_002168275.2 Theobroma umbraticum | reverse complement strand
TTCAAGCTACCAAATCCACATCTAGTCCTTTAATCCTCTTACTGCTAGTATAGCAAAATTCAAGCTCATCCTTGGAGCAGGTTTCTTTGCTAGCCTTTTACTTGATAACCATACATCAATTATAACAATCACTGATTTTCATCTTTGGGCTCATTCATATACTTATAACTATAAACCATAGTAG
>NW_018402028.1:0-96 GCF_002168275.2 Theobroma umbraticum | reverse complement strand
ATCTTGGAATTTCATAGTCAATTAATTGAAATAAAAATCAGCCCCATCTAAGCTACTATACACATATCCAACACATATATAGTATAATATATCTCA
>NW_018402027.1:2067-2198 GCF_002168275.2 Theobroma umbraticum | reverse complement strand
AGATTCAATTTTTTTTACATTATTGTTTAAAACAGATTATAATTGAATATTTACTTTAAGAAACTTGAAGAGAAAGGCTTTCATTGGCAAGAAAAGTCTATTTATAGGCACCCATTCCTTCAAAAGCCTTA
>NW_018402027.1:1912-2057 GCF_002168275.2 Theobroma umbraticum | reverse complement strand
TAAATGATTTTATAATCTCATAATTATTTTAAGATCAATTTTTTTTACATTTTAATTAAAACAGACTATAATTGAATGTCTACCTCGAGAAACTTGAAGAAGAAAGCATTCATTGGTAAGAAAAATCCATTTATAGTCACCTATT
>NW_018402027.1:1703-1902 GCF_002168275.2 Theobroma umbraticum | reverse complement strand
CCTTATTACTCACTTTAAATGGTTTTAAAATCTCATAATTTATTTTAAGTTGAATTGTTTTGCATTTTTTGTCCAAACAGACTATATTTGAATGTTTACCTTGAGAAATGTGAAGAAAAAAGCATTCATTAACAAGAAAAGTCCATTTGTAGTCACCCATTCTTTCAAAATTCTTATTACTCATCTTAAATGGTTTTAT
>NW_018402027.1:1052-1693 GCF_002168275.2 Theobroma umbraticum | reverse complement strand
TTGATTTTAAGTTGAATGTTTTATATTTTTCATTAAAATAGACTATAATTAAATTCCTACCTCAAGAAACGTGTTGAGAAGAATATTTATTCTGAAGAAAAGTTCATTTATAGTTTTTCATTCCTTCAAAAGCCTTATTACTCGATTTAAATGGTTTTATAATCTCATAGTTAATTTTAAGTTGAGTTTTTTCACATTTTTAGTTAAAACAGACTATAATTGAATGCCTACGTCAAGAAACGTGAAGAGAAATGCATTCATTGGCAAGAAGAGTCCATTTATAGTCTCTCATTCCTTCAAAAGCCTTGTTACCCGATTTAAATGGTTTTATAATCTTAAAAGTGATTTTAAGTTCAATTTTGTTTACTTTTTTGGTTAAAACATATTATAATTGAATGTCTACATGGAGAAACGTGAAGAAAAAGATATTCATTGGCAAGAAAAGTCCTTTTATTATCACTCATTTCTTTAAAAGCCTTATTACTCGCTTTAAATGGTTTTTTAATCTTATAATTGATTATAAGTTAAAGTTTTTTACATTTTTCTTAAAACAGACTGTAATTGAATGCTTGCCTTGATAAACGTGTAGAAAAAACCATTCATTGAGGAGAAAAGTCCATTCATAGCCACCCATTCCTTCA
>NW_018402027.1:853-1000 GCF_002168275.2 Theobroma umbraticum | reverse complement strand
TTTAAGTTGAATTTTTTTACATTTTTAGTTAAAACAGACAATAATTGAATGTATACCACAAGAAACATGAAGAAAAACACATTCAACGGCAAGAAAAGTCTATTTACCGTTACCCTTTCCTTCAAAAGCCTTATTACTTGCTTTAAA
>NW_018402027.1:661-843 GCF_002168275.2 Theobroma umbraticum | reverse complement strand
ATCTCAAAATTGATTTGAAGTTCAACTTTTTTCTATTTTTGCTTAAAACATATTATAATTGAATGCTTACCTTGAAAAATGTGAATAAAGGGCATTCACTGGTAACAAAAGTCCATTTACAGTCACCCATTCTTTCAAAAGCCTTATTACTTGTTTTAAATGGTTTTATAATATCATAATTG
>NW_018402027.1:566-651 GCF_002168275.2 Theobroma umbraticum | reverse complement strand
AAATTTTTTTACATTTTTAGTTAAAACAGATTATAGTTGACTGTCAACCTCAAGAAACATGAAGAAAATGCATTCATTAGCAAGA
>NW_018402027.1:444-556 GCF_002168275.2 Theobroma umbraticum | reverse complement strand
TATAGTCACCTATTCCTTCAAAAGGCTTATTACTCACTTGAAATGGTTTTATAATCTCATAATTGATTATTAGTTAAATTTTTTACATTTTTGGTTAAAATAGACTATAATT
>NW_018402027.1:166-434 GCF_002168275.2 Theobroma umbraticum | reverse complement strand
CTCAAGAAACGTGAAGAAAAAAAATCCATAGCTAAGAAAAGTCCATTTATAATCTCTTATTTCTTCAAAAGCCTTATTATTGGCTTTAAATGGATTTATGATCCCAAAATTGATTTTAGATTCAATTTTTTTTACATTATTGGTTAAAACAGACTGTAATTGAATGTTTACCTTAAAAAACATGAAGAAAAAGACATTCATTGGTAAAAAAAGTCTATTCATAGACACCCATTCCTTCAAAAACCTTATTACTCATTTTAAATGGTTT
>NW_018402027.1:0-156 GCF_002168275.2 Theobroma umbraticum | reverse complement strand
TAATTGATTTTAAGTTGAATTTTTTTTTTTTACATTTTTAGTTAAAACAGACTATAGTTGACTGTCTACCTAGTGAAACATGAAAAAAAAATATATTCATTAGTAAAAAAAGTCCATTTATAGTCACCCATTCCTTCAAAAGGCTTATTACTCACT
>NW_018402026.1:982-1138 GCF_002168275.2 Theobroma umbraticum | reverse complement strand
GAGATAGACATTCAATTATTGTTTGTTTTAAAGAAAAATGTAAAAAAATTCAACATAAAATCTATTATGAAATTATAAAACCATTTAAGCGTGTAATAAGTGTTTTCAAGTAATGGGTGACTATAAATGGACTTCTCTTATCAACGAATGCATGTT
>NW_018402026.1:602-720 GCF_002168275.2 Theobroma umbraticum | reverse complement strand
TCTTGTCAATGAATGCTTGTTTCTTCACGTTTCTTGAGGTAGACATTCAATTATCCTCTGTTTTATAAAAAATGTAAAAAAATTCAACTTAAAATTAATTATGAGATTATAAAACTAT
>NW_018402026.1:465-585 GCF_002168275.2 Theobroma umbraticum | reverse complement strand
ACTTTTGAAGGAATGGGTGACTATAAATGGACTTTTCTTATCAATGAATGCTTGGTTCTTCACATTTCATGAGGTAGACATTCAATTATACTCTATTTTAATTAAAAATGTGAAAACATT
>NW_018402026.1:0-120 GCF_002168275.2 Theobroma umbraticum | reverse complement strand
TAAAACCATTTAAAGCGAATAATAAGCCTTTTTAAGGAATGGGTGGCTATAAATAACTTTTCTTATCAATGAATGCTTGTTTCTTCATGTTTCTTATGGTAGACATTCAATTATACTCTG
>NW_018402025.1:1129-1250 GCF_002168275.2 Theobroma umbraticum | reverse complement strand
ATAATTGATTTTAAGTTGAATTTTTTATATTTTTGATTAAAACATACTATAATTAAATATCTACCTCGCGAAACATGAAGAAGCAAGCATTCTTTGACTACAAAAGTCCATTTATAGTCAC
>NW_018402025.1:387-528 GCF_002168275.2 Theobroma umbraticum | reverse complement strand
GTTTTATAATCTCATAATTGATTTTAAGTTTAATTTTTTAAAATTTTTTGGTAAAATAGACTATAATTGAATTTTTACCTCGACAATTGTGAAGAAACAAGCATTCGTTGACAAGAAAAGCCCATTTAGAGTCACCCATTC
>NW_018402025.1:0-196 GCF_002168275.2 Theobroma umbraticum | reverse complement strand
GATTTAAAGTTGAATTTTTTTACATTTTTCTTTAAAACATACTATAATTGAAAGTCTGCTTTAGGAAAGGCATAGAAAAGCCATTGATTAAGAGTAAAAGTTCATTTATAGTCATCTATTCCCTTAGAAGTTTTATTACTCACTTTAAGTAGTTTTGAAATCTCATAATTGATTTTAAGTTGAATTTTTTTACATT
>NW_018402024.1:2396-2543 GCF_002168275.2 Theobroma umbraticum | reverse complement strand
CTCGCTTTACATGATTGTATAACCTCATAATTAGTTTTAAGTTGAACTTTTTTACAATTTCTGTAAAAAAGATTATAATTGAATGTCTGCCTGAAGAAACCAGAACAAAAAGATATCCATTGGCAAGAAAAGTCTATTTATAGTCAC
>NW_018402024.1:1673-1785 GCF_002168275.2 Theobroma umbraticum | reverse complement strand
AATAGATTATAATTGAATGTTTACTTCATGAAACGTGAAGAAAAAGATATCCATCGATAAAAAAAGTCTATTTATAGTCACCCATGCTTTCAAAACCTTATTACTCGCTTTA
>NW_018402024.1:1307-1445 GCF_002168275.2 Theobroma umbraticum | reverse complement strand
ACTTTTAATAATTTTATAACCTCATAATTGATTTTAATTTGAATTTTTTTATATCTTTATTAAAATAGATTATAATTGAATGTGTACCTTGAAAAACATGAAGAAAAAGATATCCATTGGCAAGAAAAGTCCATTTAT
>NW_018402024.1:1027-1153 GCF_002168275.2 Theobroma umbraticum | reverse complement strand
TTTCAAAAGCCTTATTACTCGGCTTAAATGTTTTTATAGCCTCATAATTGATTTGAAGTTGAATTTTTTTATTAATTTTTATTAAAATAGATTATAATTGAATGTTTACCTTGAGAAACAAGAAGA
>NW_018402024.1:651-771 GCF_002168275.2 Theobroma umbraticum | reverse complement strand
TAAAACAGATTATAATTGAATGTCTACCTCAAGAAACATGAAGAAAAATATATCTATTAGCAAGAGAAGTCCATTTATAGTCACCCATGCCTTAAAAAGCCTTATTACTCGCTTTAAATG
>NW_018402024.1:284-430 GCF_002168275.2 Theobroma umbraticum | reverse complement strand
ACTCGCTTTAAATGATTTTATAACCTTATAATTGATTTTAATTTAAATTTTTATTTTATTTTTTATTAAAATAGATTATAATTGAATGTTTGCCTCGAGAAACGTGAAGAGAAAGATATCCATTGGCAAGAAAAGTCCATTTATAG
>NW_018402024.1:0-173 GCF_002168275.2 Theobroma umbraticum | reverse complement strand
AGTTGAACTTTTTTATATTTATTATTAAAATAGATTATGATTGAATATCTACCTTGGCAAACATGAAAATAAAGATATTCATTGGTAAGAAAAGTCAATTTATAGTCATCCATTCTTTCGAAAACCCTATTACTCGCTTTAAATGATTTTATAAACTCATAATTGATTTTAAT
>NW_018402023.1:1115-1260 GCF_002168275.2 Theobroma umbraticum | reverse complement strand
TAATCACTCAAGCCTTTGAAAACCTTATTACTCGTTTTAAATGGTTTTATAATTGTATTATTGATTTTAAGTTGAATTTCTAAACATTTTTTATTAAAATAGATTATATTTGAATGTTTCCCTTAGGAAACGTGAAGTGAAAGCC
>NW_018402023.1:395-542 GCF_002168275.2 Theobroma umbraticum | reverse complement strand
TTGAATTTGTTTATATTTTTTGTTAAAATAGATTATATTAGAATGTTTGCCTTAGGAAACTTGAAGCAAAAGTCATCTATTAACAAGAAAAGGCCATTTATAGTCACTCAAGCCATTGAAAGCCTTATTACTCGTTTTAAATGGTTT
>NW_018402023.1:0-112 GCF_002168275.2 Theobroma umbraticum | reverse complement strand
AAGTAAAAACCATCCATTAGTAAGAAAAGTCCATTTATAGTCACTGAAACCATTAAATGTCTAATTACTCACTTTAAATGGTTTTATAATCTCATAATTGATTTTAAGTTGA
>NW_018402022.1:1129-1284 GCF_002168275.2 Theobroma umbraticum | reverse complement strand
ATTTACAGCCTCCCATTCCTTCAAAAGCCTTATTACTCACTTTAAATGGTTTTACAATCAAATAATTGATTTTAAGTTGATTTTTTTACATTTTTGATTACAACAGACTATAATTGAATATCTATCTCAAGAAACATGAAGAAAAGAGCATTCAT
>NW_018402022.1:786-980 GCF_002168275.2 Theobroma umbraticum | reverse complement strand
TTGGCAAGAAAAGTTCATATATAGCCTCCCAATCCTTCAAAAGGCTTATTACTACCTTTAAATGGTTATGTAATCTAATAATTGATTTTAAGTGATTTTTTTTTATATTTTTGATTAAAACAGACAATAATTGAATGTCCATTTAAAGAAATGTGAAGAAAAAAGCATTCATTGGTAAGAAATGTCTATTTATA
>NW_018402022.1:272-432 GCF_002168275.2 Theobroma umbraticum | reverse complement strand
GCATTCATTGATAAGAAAAGTCCATTTATAGCCTCCCATTCCTTTAATAGCTTTCTTACTCGTTCTAAATGATTTTATGATCTAATAATTAAATTTAAGTTCAATGTTTTTACATTTTTCATTAAAATAGACTATAATTGAATGTCTCCCTTGAGAAAAG
>NW_018402022.1:0-110 GCF_002168275.2 Theobroma umbraticum | reverse complement strand
CATTTTTGATTAAAACAAATAATAATTGACTGTTTATCTCAAAAAACGTAAAGACAAAACCATTCATTGACAAGAGAAGTCCATTTATAGTCACCCATTCCTTCAAAAGT
>NW_018402021.1:1787-1938 GCF_002168275.2 Theobroma umbraticum | reverse complement strand
TTAAATTTGAATTCTTTGTACATTTTTGGTTAAAATAGATTATGATTGAACATCTACCTTGAGAAACATGAACAAAAAGTCTTTCATTGGCAAAAAAAGTCTATTTATTATCACCCATTCCTTCAAAAGGCTTATTACTTGCTTTAAATGG
>NW_018402021.1:1562-1777 GCF_002168275.2 Theobroma umbraticum | reverse complement strand
TCATAATTAATTTTAGGTAGAATTTTTTGACCTTTTTGCTTAGAACAGATTATAATTGAACATCTGTCTTAGGAAACATGAAGAAAAGGATATTCATTGGCAACAAAAGTCCATTTATAGTCACCCAATCCTTTAAAAGCCTTATTACTCGCTGTAAAAGTTTTTATAATCTCAAAATTGATTTTAAGTTGAATTTTTTTACATTTTTTGTTAAA
>NW_018402021.1:961-1277 GCF_002168275.2 Theobroma umbraticum | reverse complement strand
GGTTTTATAATCTCATAATTAATTTTAGGTAGAATTTTTTGACCTTTTTGCTTAAAACAGATTATAATTGAACATCTGCCTGAGGAAACATGAAGAAAAGGATATTCATTGGCAACAAAAGTCCATTTTTAGTCACCCAATCCTTCAAAAGCCTTATTACTCACTGTAAAAGTTTTTATAATCTCAAAATTGATTTTAAGTTGAATTCTTTTACATTTTTTGTTAAAACAGATTATAATTGAATGTTTAGCTTGAGAAACATGAAAAAAAAGGTATTTATTGGTAAGAAAAGCCCATTTATAGTCACCCATTCCTT
>NW_018402021.1:815-951 GCF_002168275.2 Theobroma umbraticum | reverse complement strand
ATTACTCATTTTAAATGGTTTTATAATCTCAAAATTGATTTAAATTTGAACTCTTTGTGCATTTTTGGTGTAAACAGAATATAATTAAATGTCTACCTTGAGAAATGTGAAGAAAAAGTGTTTCATTCGAAAGAAA
>NW_018402021.1:714-805 GCF_002168275.2 Theobroma umbraticum | reverse complement strand
TAGTCACCCATTTCTTCAAAAGCTTTATTACTCACTCTAAATAATTTTATAATCTCATAATTGATTTTTGGTTGAATTTTTTAACCTTTTT
>NW_018402021.1:102-545 GCF_002168275.2 Theobroma umbraticum | reverse complement strand
TTATTGGCAAGAAAAGTCCATTTATAGTCACCCATTCTTTCAAAAGCCTTATTATTCGCGTTAAATGGTTTATAATCTCAAAATTGATTTTAAGTTTAATTTTTTTATTGTTGGTTAAAAAAAGCTATAATTGAATGTCTGCCTTGGGGAACGTGAGGCAGAAGCCAACCATTAGCATGAAAAGTCCATTTATACTCAAGCCTTCAAAACCCTTATTACTTGGTTTAAATGATTTTATAAACTAATAATTGTTTTTAAGTTGAATATTCTTATATTTTGGTTAAAACAGACTAGGTTAAATGTCTATCTCAAGAAACATTTAGAAAAAAGTGGTCATTGGCAAGAAAAGTCCATTTATAGTCACCCATACCTTCAAAATCCTTATAACTCGCTTTAAATGGTTTTATAATGTCATAATCGATTTTAAGTTGAATTGTTTTACA
>NW_018402021.1:0-92 GCF_002168275.2 Theobroma umbraticum | reverse complement strand
AAACATACTATAATTGAATGTTTATGTCGAGAAAATTAAAGAAAAAGATATTCATTGGCAAGAAAAGTCTATTTATAGTCACCCATTCTTTC
>NW_018402020.1:1637-1779 GCF_002168275.2 Theobroma umbraticum | reverse complement strand
GGGTGACTCTAAATAGACTTTTCTTGTCAATGAATGCTAGTTTCTTCACATTTCCTGAGGTAGACATTCAATTATAGTATGTTTTATTCCAACAATGTAAAAAAATTCAACTTAAAATCAATTATGAGATTATAAAACTATT
>NW_018402020.1:1506-1618 GCF_002168275.2 Theobroma umbraticum | reverse complement strand
TTTGAAGGAAGGGGTGACTATAAATGGACTTTTCTTCTCAATGAATGGCTTTTTGTATGTTTCCTAAGGTAGACATTCAATTATAGTCTGTTTTAACAAAAAAAGCAAACAA
>NW_018402020.1:937-1083 GCF_002168275.2 Theobroma umbraticum | reverse complement strand
AAATAGACTTTTCTTGTCAATGAATGCTCGTTTCTTCACATTTCCTGAGGTAGAGATTTAATTATAGTATGTTTTAATAAAAAATGCAAACAAAATTCAACATAAATTAATTATGAGACTATAAAACCTTTTAAATCGAGTAATAA
>NW_018402020.1:138-235 GCF_002168275.2 Theobroma umbraticum | reverse complement strand
TTTATTGCACGTTTCTTGAGGTAGACAATCAAGTAAAGTCTGTTTTAACAAAAATTGTAGAAAAATTAAACTTAAGATCAATTATGAGATTATAAAA
>NW_018402020.1:0-128 GCF_002168275.2 Theobroma umbraticum | reverse complement strand
TGAGTAATAAGCTTTTTGAAAGAATGGGTCACTCTGAATGGACTTTTCTTATCAATGAATGCTTGTTTTGTCTATTTTAACAAAAAATGTAAACAAAATTCAACTTAAAATCAATTATGAGATTATAA
>NW_018402019.1:5669-6098 GCF_002168275.2 Theobroma umbraticum | reverse complement strand
CATGAAGAAAAAGATATTCATTAGCAAGAAAAGTCCATTTATAGTCACCCATTCTTTCAAAATCCTTATTACTCGTTTTAAATAGTTTTTTAATCTCATAATTGATTTTAAGTTGAATTTTTTATCTTTTTAGTTCAAATAGACAATAATTGAATGCTTGTCTTAGAGAACGTGAAGAAAAAGGCATTCATTGGCAAGGAATGTCCATTTATACTCACTCATTCTTTCAAAAGCCTTATTACTCGCTGTAATTGATTTTATAATCTCATAATTAATTTTAAGTTGTATTTTTTTTTACATTTTTGGTTAAGACAGACTATAATTAAATGTGTTTCTTGAAAAACTTGAAGAAAAAGGCATTCATTGGTAGAAAAGTCCTTTTATAGTAACCTATTCATTCAAAAGCCTTATTACTTGCTTTAAATGGTT
>NW_018402019.1:5491-5659 GCF_002168275.2 Theobroma umbraticum | reverse complement strand
ATAATTGATTTTAAATTAAATTTTTTTATATTTTTAATTAAAACAGACTATCGTTGAATGTTTACTTCAAAAAACGTAAGGAAAAAGATATTCAGTGGCAAGAATAGTCCATTTATAGTTTTTTATTCTTTCAAAAGCCTTATGACTCGCTTTAAATGGTTTTATAAT
>NW_018402019.1:5364-5481 GCF_002168275.2 Theobroma umbraticum | reverse complement strand
ATTTTAAGTTGAATTGTTTTGCATTTTTGGTTAAAACATATTATAGTTGAATGTCTACCTCGCGAAACGTGAAGAAAAAGACATTCATTGGTAAGAAAAGTCTATTTATAGTCACCC
>NW_018402019.1:5126-5344 GCF_002168275.2 Theobroma umbraticum | reverse complement strand
ACTCGCTTTAAATGGTTTTATAATCTCATAATGGATTTTAAGTTGAATTTTTTTCATTTTTCGTTAAAACAAACTATAATTGATTCGTTGTCTGAGGAAACATGATGAAAAAAATATTTATTCGAAAGAAAAGTCCATTTATAGTCTCTCATTCTTTTAAAAATTTATTACTTACTTTAAATTGTTTTATAATCTCATAATTGATTTTAAGTTGAATT
>NW_018402019.1:4926-5114 GCF_002168275.2 Theobroma umbraticum | reverse complement strand
TGGTTAAAACATATTATAATTGAATGTCTACCTCGAGAAACGAGAAGAAAAAGACATTCATTGGCAAGAAAAGTCTATTTATAGTCACTGATTCCTTTAAAAGCCTTATTAGTCGCTTTAAATGGTTTTGTAAGCTCATAATTAATTTTAAGTTGAATTTTTTTATATTTTTGGTTAAAACAGACTAT
>NW_018402019.1:4416-4655 GCF_002168275.2 Theobroma umbraticum | reverse complement strand
AGTCCATTTATAGTCTCCTATTCCTTTAAAAGCCTTATTACTGGCTTTAAATGGTTTTATAATCTTAAAATTGATTTTAGGTTCAATTTTGTTTTACATTATTGGCTAAAGTAGATTATAATTGAATGTCTACCTCAAAAAATGTGAAGAAAAAGGTATTCATTGGAAAGAAAAGCCCATTTATTGTCACCCATTCCTTCAAAAGCCTAATTAATCGCTTTAAATGGTTTTATAATCTC
>NW_018402019.1:4319-4406 GCF_002168275.2 Theobroma umbraticum | reverse complement strand
TTAAGTTGAATTTTTTACGTTTTTGGTTATAACAAACTGTAGTTGAATGCTTACCTCAAGAAACATGAAGAAAAAAGCATTCATGGG
>NW_018402019.1:4226-4309 GCF_002168275.2 Theobroma umbraticum | reverse complement strand
GCATTTATAGTCACTCATTCTTTCAAAAGTCTTATTACTCGCTTTAAATATTTTTCTAAGCTCATAATTAATTTTAAGTTAAA
>NW_018402019.1:3770-4216 GCF_002168275.2 Theobroma umbraticum | reverse complement strand
TTTTTGGTTAAAACAGACTATAAATGAGTGCCTACCTCGAGAAATGTGAAGTAAAATGCATTCATTGGTAAAGAAAGGTCCATTTATAGTTACCAATTCCTAAAAAAGCCTTATTACTAGCTTTAAATGGTTTTATAATGTCATAATTGATTTTCAATTGAATTTTTTATATTTTATTTAAAATAGACTATAATTGAATGTCTACCTTATTCCTTTATTCCTTTAAAAGCCTTATTACTCGCTTGAAATTGTTTTATAATCTTAAAATTGATTTTAGGTTCAATTTGTTTTTACGTTATTGGTTAAAACAGATTATAATTGGATGTCTACCTAGAAAAATTATGAAGAGAAAGGCATTCATTGAAAAGAAAATTCTATTTATAGTCACCCATTCTTTTAAAAGCCTGATTAATCGCTTTAAATGGTTTTATAATCTCATAATTGAT
>NW_018402019.1:3602-3760 GCF_002168275.2 Theobroma umbraticum | reverse complement strand
ATTTTTTACATTTTTACTTAAAACAGACTATAGTTGAATATCTACCTCGAGAAATATAAAAAAAAGCTTTTATGGGTAAAAAAAATCCATTTATAGTCACCCATTCTTTCAAAAGACTAATTAATTGCTTTAAATGGTTTTATAATCTCATAATTGAT
>NW_018402019.1:3205-3592 GCF_002168275.2 Theobroma umbraticum | reverse complement strand
ATTTTTTACATTTTTACTTAAAACAGACTATAGTTGAATGTCTACCTTGAGAAACGTAAAAAAAAGCTTCTATGGGTAAAAAAAGTGCATTTATAGTCTCCCATTCTTTCAAAAGCCTAATTAATCGCTTTAAATGGTTTTATAATCTCATAATTGATTGTAGGTTGAATTTTTTACATTTTTGGTTAAAACAGACTATAACTAAAAGTCTATCTCGAGAAACGTTAAGAAAAATGTATTCATGGGTAAAAAAAGTGCATTTATAGTCACTCATTCTTTGAAAAGCCTTATTACTCGCTTTAAACGGTTCTGTAATCTTATAATTCATTTTAATTTAAATTTTCTTATATTTTTGGTTAAAACAGACTATAATTGAATGTTTACCTT
>NW_018402019.1:2980-3195 GCF_002168275.2 Theobroma umbraticum | reverse complement strand
AAGAAAAAGACATTCATTGGCAAGAAAAGTCCATTTATATTCACCAATTCTTTCAAAAGCCTTATTACTCGCTTTAAATGGTTTTGTACTCTCATAATTCATTTTAAGTTGAGGTTTTTTACATTTTTGGTTAAAACAGACTACAGTTGAATGTCTACCTCGAGAAACATGAAAAAAAACGCATTCATTGGCAAGAAAAGTCCATTTATAGTCAC
>NW_018402019.1:2606-2951 GCF_002168275.2 Theobroma umbraticum | reverse complement strand
TTTTAAGTTAAATTTTTTATGTTTTTGGTTAAAATAGTGTATAATTGAATGCCTGCTTCGGAGAACATGAAGAAAAAGGCATTCATTGGCAAGAAATGTCCATTTATAGTCACTCATTCTTTCAGAAGCCTTATTACTCGCTGTAAATGATTTTATAACCTCATAATTAATTTTAAGTTTTTTTTATATTTTTGGTTAAACCAAATTATAATTAATTGTGTACCTTGAGAAACGTGAAGAAATAGAGATTCATTTGCAAAAAAAGTCAATTTATAGTCACACATTCCTTCAAATGGCTTATTACTTGCTTTAAATGATTTTACAATCTTATAATTGATTTTAAGT
>NW_018402019.1:2343-2596 GCF_002168275.2 Theobroma umbraticum | reverse complement strand
TATATTTTTGATTAAAACAGACTATAATTGAATGTTTGCCTTAGAAAACATGAAGAAATAGGCATTCATTGGTAAGAAAAGTCTCTTTATAGTCACCCATTCTTTCAAAAACCTTATTACTCGGTTTATATGGTATTATAATCTCGAAATTGATTTTAGTTCAATTTTTTTAAGTTTTCTGTTGAAACAGATTATAATTAAACGTTTACCTTGAGAAACATGAAGAAAAGATATTCATTGGCAAGAAAAGTCC
>NW_018402019.1:2124-2333 GCF_002168275.2 Theobroma umbraticum | reverse complement strand
ACCCATTCGTTCAAAAGCCTTATTACTCACTTTAAATGGTTTTGTCATCTAATAATTGATTTTAAGTTTATATTTTTATATTTTTTATTAAAGCAGATAATAATGGAATGTCTACTTTGAAAAACGTGAAGAAAAAAGCATTCATTGTCAAAAAAGTCTATTTGTAGTCTCCCATTCTTTCAAAAGCCTTATTACTCACTTTAAATGAT
>NW_018402019.1:2002-2114 GCF_002168275.2 Theobroma umbraticum | reverse complement strand
CAAAATTGATTTTAAGTTCAATTGTTTTTATATTTTTGGTTAAAACAGATTATAATTAAATGTTTACCTCAAGAAACATGAAGAAAAAGACATTCATTGACAAGAAAAGTCC
>NW_018402019.1:1607-1787 GCF_002168275.2 Theobroma umbraticum | reverse complement strand
CCTTATTACTCACTTTAAATAGTTTTATAATCTTAAAATTGATTTTAAGTTCAAGATTTTTTACATTTGTTAGTAAAATAGAACATAATTGAATATTTACCTTGAGAAACGTGAAGAAAAAAGGATTCATTGGTAAGAAAAATCTATTTATAGTCACCCATTCCTTCAAAAGCCCTATTA
>NW_018402019.1:1386-1597 GCF_002168275.2 Theobroma umbraticum | reverse complement strand
ATGGTTTTATAAACTCATAATTGATTTTAAGTTGAATTTTTTATATTTTTCATTAAAATACACTATAATTAAATGCTTATCTCAAGAAACATGTTGAAAAAAATATTTATTGGGAAGAAAAGTCAATTTGTAGTCTCTCATTTCTTCAAAAGCCTTATTACTCAGTTTAAATGGTTTTATACTCTCATAATTGATTTTAAGTTCAATTTTT
>NW_018402019.1:1023-1376 GCF_002168275.2 Theobroma umbraticum | reverse complement strand
TTAGTTAAAACAGATAATAATTTAATGTCTACCTTAAGAAACGTGAAGAAAAAAGCATTCATTGGCAAGAAAAGTCAATTTGTAGTCTCCTATTCCTTTAAAAGTTTTATTACTCGCTTTAAATTGTTTTATAATCCCATAATTGATTTCAAGTTAAATTTTTTTATATTTTTAGTTAAAACAGATTATAATTAAATGTTCACCTCAAGAAACGTGAAGAAAAAGACATTCATTGGCAAGTAAAGTCTATTTATAGTCACTTATTTTTTTAAAAGCCTTATTACTCGCTTTATATGGTATTATAATCTCCAAATTAATTTTTAGTTCAATTTTTTTTTACATTTTTAGTTAAA
>NW_018402019.1:919-1013 GCF_002168275.2 Theobroma umbraticum | reverse complement strand
ATTAAATATTTACCTCGAGAAACATGAAGAAAAATAGATTCATTGGCAAGAACGTTCATTTATAGTCACTCATTCCTTCAAAAGCGTTATTACT
>NW_018402019.1:841-909 GCF_002168275.2 Theobroma umbraticum | reverse complement strand
GGTTTTATAATCTCATAATTGATTTTAAGTTGAATTCTCTTGCGTTTTTGGTTAAAACAGACTATAAT
>NW_018402019.1:719-831 GCF_002168275.2 Theobroma umbraticum | reverse complement strand
TCTTGAGAAACATGAAGAAAAAGACATTCATTGGCTAAAAAAGTCCATTTATAGTCATTCATTCCTTCAAAAGCCTTATTAATCGCTTTAAATGGTTTTATAATTTCATAAT
>NW_018402019.1:0-312 GCF_002168275.2 Theobroma umbraticum | reverse complement strand
AATTGATTTTAAGTTGAATTTTTTTGTATTTTTGGTTAAAACAAACTATAATTGAAAACCTACCCTAGGAAATGTAAAGAAAAAGGCATTAATTAGTAAGAAAAGTCCATTTATAGTCACTCATTCTTTCAAAAGCCTTACTACTCGCTTAAAATAGTTTTATAACTTCATAATAGATTTTAAGCTGAATTTTCTTATAGTTTTCATTAAAACATACTATAACTGAATGTCTACCTTAGAAAACATATAGAAAAAGCGATTCATTAAGAAGAAAAGTCCATTTATAGTCACTCATTCCTTCAAAAGCCTTAT
>NW_018402018.1:1122-1223 GCF_002168275.2 Theobroma umbraticum | reverse complement strand
ATAAAATCATTTAAAGTGAGTAATATGGCTTTTAAAGAAATGAGAGCCTATAAGTTGAGCTTTCTTGCTAATGAATGCTTTTGCCTTCACCTTTCCCAAGG
>NW_018402018.1:996-1112 GCF_002168275.2 Theobroma umbraticum | reverse complement strand
CTTTTAAAAGAATGGGAGACTATAAATTTACTTTTCTTGCTAATAAATGCTTTTGTCTTCATGTTTCCCAAGCTAGGCATTCAATTACATTATGTTTTAATCAAAAATGTAAAAAA
>NW_018402018.1:607-762 GCF_002168275.2 Theobroma umbraticum | reverse complement strand
TTATGAGATTATAAAACCATTTAAAGCGAGTAATAAGGCTTTTGAAAGAATTAGAGAATATAAATAGACTTTTCTTACCATCAAATTCTTTTTCCTTCATTTTTCTCAAGGTATATATTCAATTATAATCTGTTTTAATGAAAAATGTAAAAAAA
>NW_018402018.1:393-552 GCF_002168275.2 Theobroma umbraticum | reverse complement strand
AAATAGACTTTTCATTCCATTGAATGCCTTTTTCTTTATGTTTCTCAAGGTAGATATTCGATTATAATATGTTGTAACAAAAAATGTACAAAGAATTCAAATTAGAATCAATTTTGAGATTATAAAACCATTTAAAGAGGGTAACAAGGCTTTTAAAGG
>NW_018402018.1:102-207 GCF_002168275.2 Theobroma umbraticum | reverse complement strand
AATGAGATTATAAAACTATGTAAAGCGAGTAATAAGGCTTTTGAAAGAATAGGAAACTATAAACGGACTTCTCTTACCATTAAATATCTTTTCCTCCATGTTTCT
>NW_018402018.1:0-92 GCF_002168275.2 Theobroma umbraticum | reverse complement strand
ATTCAATTATAATCTATTTTAATTAAAAATATACAAAGAATTCAAATTAAAATCAATTATGAGATTATAAAATCATTTAAAGTGAGTAATAA
>NW_018402017.1:1549-1670 GCF_002168275.2 Theobroma umbraticum | reverse complement strand
TGAGATTATAAAATCATTTAAAGCGAGTAGTAAGGCTTTTTAAGGAATGAGAGATGATAAATAGACATTTCTTGGCAATGAATGCATTTTTCTTCATGTTTCTTGAGGTAAAAATTCAATT
>NW_018402017.1:1344-1514 GCF_002168275.2 Theobroma umbraticum | reverse complement strand
ATAAAACTATTTAAAGCGAGTAATAAGGCTTTTGAAAGAATGAGTAACTATAAATTGACTTTTCGTGCCAATGAATGCCTTTTTTCACGTTTTTTGAGGTAGGCATTCAATTATTATCTGTTTTAATGAAAAATGTAAAAAATTCAACTTAAAATTAATTATGAGATTAT
>NW_018402017.1:937-1132 GCF_002168275.2 Theobroma umbraticum | reverse complement strand
AATTTTGGCATTATAAAACCATTTAAAGTGAGTAATAAGGCTTTTGAAGGAATGGGACACTACAAATGGACTTTTATACCAATGAATGCTATTTTATTTATGTTTCTTGATGTAGACACCCAATTATTATCTATTTTAACCAAAAATGTAAAAAAAATTGAACTGAAAATCAATTATGAGATTATAAAACCATTT
>NW_018402017.1:621-816 GCF_002168275.2 Theobroma umbraticum | reverse complement strand
TGAGATTATAAAAATATTTAAAGCGAGTAATAAGGCTTTTAAAGGAATGGGTCACTATAAATAGATTTTTCTTCCCAATGAATACCTTTTTCTTTATGTTTCTCTAGGTAGATAATCAATTATAGTCTATTTTAAGCAAAGATGCAAAAAAAATTTAACTTAAAATCAATTATGAGATTATAAAACTATTTAAAG
>NW_018402017.1:122-362 GCF_002168275.2 Theobroma umbraticum | reverse complement strand
ATTGAACCTAAAATCAATTTTGAGATTATAAAACCATTTAAAGCAAGTAATAATGCTTTTGAAAGAATGGGTAACTATAAATGGACTTTCTAGCTAGTGAATGCATTTTTCTTCCCATTTCTTAAGTTGAACATCCAATTGTAATCTGTTTTAACAAAAAATATAAAAAATCTGAACTTAAAATCAATTTTGCGGTGATAAAACCATTTAAGGCGAGTAATAAGGTTTTTGAAGGAATAG
>NW_018402017.1:0-112 GCF_002168275.2 Theobroma umbraticum | reverse complement strand
ATGAACCTTTTTTTTCAATGAATTCTTTTTTCTTCACGTTTCTTGGGGGAGAGATTCACTTATAGTTTGTTTTAACTAAAAATATAAAAAAATTCAACTTAAAATCAATTAT
>NW_018402016.1:1220-1303 GCF_002168275.2 Theobroma umbraticum | reverse complement strand
AATGCTCTCTTCTTTATGGTTCTCGGTGTAGACGTTCAATTATAATATGTTTTAACTAGAAAAGCAAAAAATATTGAACTTAA
>NW_018402016.1:1072-1210 GCF_002168275.2 Theobroma umbraticum | reverse complement strand
TCAATTCTAGTCCATTTTAACCAATAATGTACAAAACATTCAAATTTAAATCAATGTTCTATGGTGACTATAAATAGACTTTTTTTACCAATGAATACTTTTTTCTTTATGTTTCTCATGGTAGACATTCAATTCTAG
>NW_018402016.1:715-860 GCF_002168275.2 Theobroma umbraticum | reverse complement strand
AATAAGGCTTTTAAAAGAATAGGTGACTATAAATGAACTTTTCTTGCCAATGAATACTCTCTTCTGTATCTTTCTCAAGGTATACGTTCAATTATAGTATGTTTTAACTAGAAAAGCAAAAAAAAATTGAACTTAAAATCAATTT
>NW_018402016.1:528-705 GCF_002168275.2 Theobroma umbraticum | reverse complement strand
AAACTATTTAAAGTGATTAATAAGGCTTTCGAAGCAATGGGTGACTACAAATAGACTTTTTTTACCAATGAATACTTTTTTCTCCATGTTTCTCATGGTAGACATTCAATTCTAGTATATTTGAACCAAAAATGTACAAAACATTCAAATTTAAATCAATTTTTAGATTATAAAACC
>NW_018402016.1:92-184 GCF_002168275.2 Theobroma umbraticum | reverse complement strand
TATAGTCTGTTTAACAAAAAATATTAAAAAAATTCAACTTCAAATCAATTACGGCATTACAAAACCATTGAAAGCGAGTAATAAGGCTTTTG
>NW_018402016.1:0-82 GCF_002168275.2 Theobroma umbraticum | reverse complement strand
AAGGCTTTTGAAGGAATAGGTGACTTTCAATGGACTTTTCTTGCCAATGAATGCTCTCTTCTTTATGTTTCTCAGGGTAGAC
>NW_018402015.1:1909-2024 GCF_002168275.2 Theobroma umbraticum | reverse complement strand
TTAAATCAATTATGAGATTATAAAACCATTTATATAGAGTAATAAGGTTTTTGAAGGGTTAGGTGACTATAATTAGGCTTTTCTTGCCAATGAATGGGTTTCTCTTAATGTTCTT
>NW_018402015.1:1111-1282 GCF_002168275.2 Theobroma umbraticum | reverse complement strand
ATCATTTAAAGGGAGTAATAAGGTTTTGAAGGCTTGGGTGACTATAAATAGACTTTTCTTGTCAATGAATAGTTTTTTCTTCATGCTTCCCAGGGTAGACACTCAATTATAATATGGTTTAATAAAAAATGTAAAAAAATTCAATTTCAAATCAATTATGAGATTATAAAA
>NW_018402015.1:477-626 GCF_002168275.2 Theobroma umbraticum | reverse complement strand
AATCAATTTTGAGATTATAAAACCATTTAAAAGGAGTAATAAGGCTTTTGAAGTCATCGGTGATTATAAATGGCCTTTTCTTACCAATGAATGGTTTTTTTTCATGTTTCTTGAGGTAGACATTCAATTATAATATGTTTTAATAAAAA
>NW_018402015.1:0-221 GCF_002168275.2 Theobroma umbraticum | reverse complement strand
TAATAAGGCTTTTGAAGACATGGGTGACTATAAATGGCCTTTTCTCACCATTGAATGGCTTTTTCTTTATGTTTCTCTAGGTAGAAATTTAATTATAATCTGTTTTAATTATAAACATAAAAAAATTCAACTTCAAATCAATTATGAGAGTATCAAACCCTTTAAAACGAGTAATAAGGCTTTCGAAGGCTTGGGTGACTATAAATAAGGTTTTCTTGCCA
>NW_018402014.1:2202-2302 GCF_002168275.2 Theobroma umbraticum | reverse complement strand
AATGTCTACCTTGAGAAACATGAAGAAAAACGCATTCATTGGCAAGAAAAGTCTGTTATAGTCACCTATTACTTCAAAAGCCTTATTACTTGCTTTTAAT
>NW_018402014.1:1812-2192 GCF_002168275.2 Theobroma umbraticum | reverse complement strand
TCTTATAATTGATTTTAAGCTGAATTTTTTCATATTTTTTGTTAAAACAGATTATAATTGAATGTCTACCTCGAGAAATGTGAATAAAAAAGCATTCATTGACAAGAAAAGTCCATTTCTAGTCACTCATTCCTTCAAAAGCCTTAGTACAAGTTTTAAATGGTTTTATAATCTCGTAATTAATTCTAAGTTAACTTTTTTCATATTTTTGGTTAAAACAAAAAATAATTGAATTTCTACCTTGAGAAACATGAAGAAAAAATTATTTATTAGTAAGAAAAGTCCATTTATAGTCACCCATTCCTTCAAAAGGCTTATTGCTTGCTTAAAATGATTTTATAATCTCGTAATTGATTTTAAGATGAATGTTTTTACAATTT
>NW_018402014.1:1309-1637 GCF_002168275.2 Theobroma umbraticum | reverse complement strand
AGCTGAATTTTTTACATTTTTGGTTCAAACAAATTATAATTGAATGTCTACCTCGAAAAACGTGCACAAAAAAGCATTCATTGACAAGAAATATCCATTTCTAGTCACTCATTCCTTCGAAAGCCTTATTACAAGTTTTAAATGGTTTTATAATCTCATAATTAATTCTTAGTTGAATTTTTTGCATTTTTGGCTAAAACAGACTATAAGTGAAATTTTTACATTTTTCATTAAAATAGACTATAATTGATTACCTACCTTAGGATACATGTAGAAAAAGTCATTCATTGAAAAGAAAAGTCCATTTATAGTCACCCATTCTTTCAAA
>NW_018402014.1:1123-1299 GCF_002168275.2 Theobroma umbraticum | reverse complement strand
CTCGCTTTGAATAGTTTTATAATTTCATAATTGATTTTAAGTTGAATCTTTTCATATTTTTGGTTAAAACAAAAAATAATTGAATCTCTACCTTCAAAAACATGAAGAAAAAATTATTCTTTAGCAAGAAAAGTCCATTTATAGTCACCAATTCCTTCAAAAGGCTTATTGCTCGC
>NW_018402014.1:1029-1113 GCF_002168275.2 Theobroma umbraticum | reverse complement strand
TTTATAATCTCATAATTGATTTTAAGATGAATGTTTTTACAATTTTGCTTAAAAAAGATAATAATTGAATGTCTACCTTGAGAA
>NW_018402014.1:876-1019 GCF_002168275.2 Theobroma umbraticum | reverse complement strand
AAACGCATTCATTGGCAAGAAAAGTCTATTATAGTCATCCATTCCTTTAAAAGTCTTATTACTTGCTTTTAATGGTTTTATAATCTTCTAATTGATTTTAAGTTTAATTTTTTACATTTTTGGTTAAAACAGATTATAATTGA
>NW_018402014.1:385-600 GCF_002168275.2 Theobroma umbraticum | reverse complement strand
AAAGTTCATTTTTGTCACTCATTCCTTCGAAAGCCTTATTAGAAGTTTTAAATGGTTTTATAATCTCATAATTAATTCTAAGTTGAATTTTTTACATTTTTGGCTAAAACAGACTATAGGTGAAATTTTTTTACATTTTTCATTAAAATAGACTATAATTGATTACTTACCTCAAGATACATGTAGAAAAAGTCATTCATTGAGAAAAAAAGTCC
>NW_018402014.1:271-375 GCF_002168275.2 Theobroma umbraticum | reverse complement strand
ACCCATTCTTTCAAAAGCTATATTACTCGCTTTAAATGGTTTTATAATTTTTTTAATTAATTTTAAGTTAAATTTTTTCATATTTTTGGTTAAAACAGACTATA
>NW_018402014.1:156-261 GCF_002168275.2 Theobroma umbraticum | reverse complement strand
TACCTTAAGAAACGTGAAGAAAAAGCATTCATTGGCAAAAAATATATATTTATTGTCACCCATTCCTTCAAAAGGCTTATTACCCGCTTTAAATGATTTTATAAT
>NW_018402014.1:0-146 GCF_002168275.2 Theobroma umbraticum | reverse complement strand
ATTTTAAGTTAAATTTTTTTATATTTTTTATTAAAACAGGCTATAATTGAATTCCTATCTCAAGAAACATGAAGAAAAAGAGATTCATTGGTAAGAAAAGTCCATTTATAGTCTCTCATTCCTTCAGAAGCCTTATTACTCGCTTT
>NW_018402013.1:1039-1155 GCF_002168275.2 Theobroma umbraticum | reverse complement strand
TTATTTTATATTTTTTGTTAAAATAGACTATAAGTGATTGTCTACCTCGAGAAACGTGTGCAGAAAAAGCCATTCATTAAGAAAGAAAGTCCATTTATAGTCACTCATTCCTTCAA
>NW_018402013.1:879-1029 GCF_002168275.2 Theobroma umbraticum | reverse complement strand
ACTCGCTTTAAATGATTTTATAATCTCATAATCGATTTTAAGCTGAATTGTTTTACATTTTTCTTTAAAAAAGACTATAATTGAAAACCTACCTCAGAAAAGGTGTAGAAAAAGTCATTGATTGAGAAGAAAAGTCCATTTATAGTCACT
>NW_018402013.1:661-851 GCF_002168275.2 Theobroma umbraticum | reverse complement strand
AAATGGTTTTATAATCTCATAATTAATTTTAAGTTGCATTTTTTTACATTTTTGATTAAAAACATACTATAATTAAATGTCTAACTTGAGAAACGTGAAGAAACAAGCATTCATTGAAAAAAAAGGTCCATTTAGAGTCACCTATTCCTTCAAAAAGCTTATTTCTCGCTTTAAACAGTTTTATAATCTC
>NW_018402013.1:318-651 GCF_002168275.2 Theobroma umbraticum | reverse complement strand
TTAAGTTTAATTTTTTTACATTTTTTATTCAAACAGACTATAGGTAATTATCTATCTCGAGAAACATAAAAAAACAATCCATTCGTTGAGAAAAAAAGCTCATTTATGGTTACTCATTCTTTCAAAAGGTTTATTACCCGCTTTTAATGATTTTATAATCTCATGATTGATTTTAAGTTGAATTTTTTTTACATATTTTGTTACAACAGACTGTAATTGAATGTTTACCTCAAGAAACATGCAAAAAAAGCCATTCATTAAGAAAAAGAGTCCATTTATAGTTACCCATTCCTTCAAAAGGCTTATTACTCGCTTTAAATTGTTTTATAATCT
>NW_018402013.1:0-177 GCF_002168275.2 Theobroma umbraticum | reverse complement strand
CCCATTCCTTCAAAAAGCTTATTACTCACTTTAAACGGTTTTATAATCTCGTAAATGATTTTAACTTGAATTTTTTTATATTTTTTATTAAAATAGACTATAATCGATTGTCTACCTCGAAACACATGCAAAAAAACCATTCATTAAGAAGATAAGTTTATTTATAGTCACTCATTC
>NW_018402012.1:943-1056 GCF_002168275.2 Theobroma umbraticum | reverse complement strand
TGGTTTTATAATCTCATAATTAATTTTAAGTTAAATATTTTTACATTTTTTATTAAAACATACTATAATTGAATGTTGACCTCAAGAAACATGAAGAAACAGGCATTCATTGA
>NW_018402012.1:868-933 GCF_002168275.2 Theobroma umbraticum | reverse complement strand
GCATTTAGAGTCACCCATTCCTTTAAAAAAGCTTATTACTCGCTTTAAATAGTTTTATAATCTCA
>NW_018402012.1:714-858 GCF_002168275.2 Theobroma umbraticum | reverse complement strand
TAAGTTGAATTTTTTTACATTTTTGATTAAAATATACTATTATTGAATGTCTACCTCAAGAAACATGAAGTAACAAGTAATCATTGACAAGAGAAGTCCATTTAGAGTCATCCATTCCTTCAAAAGGCTTATTACTCGCTTTAA
>NW_018402012.1:526-704 GCF_002168275.2 Theobroma umbraticum | reverse complement strand
AATCTCATAATTGATTTTAAGTTGAACTTTTTTACATTTTTAGTTAAAACAAACTATAATTAAATGCTTGCCTTGAGAAACGTGCAAAAAAAGTTATTAATTGTGAAAAAAAATTCATTTAAAGTCACCAACTCCTTCAAAAAGCTTATTACTCGCTTTAAATGGTTTTATAATCTCA
>NW_018402012.1:396-516 GCF_002168275.2 Theobroma umbraticum | reverse complement strand
TAAGTTAAATTTTTTTATATTTTGGATTAAAACATACTATAATTGAATCTTTGCCTTGAGAAACGTGAAGAAGCAAGCATTCATTGATAAGAAAAGTCCATTTAGAAAAAGCCATTTATA
>NW_018402012.1:145-386 GCF_002168275.2 Theobroma umbraticum | reverse complement strand
TGATTTTAATTGATTGTCTACCTTTTGAAAAGTGTAGAAAAAGCCATTCATTGGGAAGAAAAGTCTATTTAGAGTCACCCATTCCTTCAAAACGCTTATTACACTCTTTAAATGATTTCATAATCTCATAATTGATTTTAAATTAAATTGTTTTATATTTTTTATTAAAGTACACTATATTTGAATCTCTACCTCGAGAAACATGAAGAAAAAAGCATTCGTTAGGAAGAAAAGTCCATTT
>NW_018402012.1:0-120 GCF_002168275.2 Theobroma umbraticum | reverse complement strand
TTAAATGGTTTTAAATCTCATAATTAATTTTAAGTTGAATTTTTTTATATTTTTTATTAAAACATCCTATAATTGAATGTTTACCTCGAGAAACATGAAGAAACAAGCATTCATTGACAA
>NW_018402011.1:0-1245 GCF_002168275.2 Theobroma umbraticum | reverse complement strand
AGTCATTCATTCTTTCAAAAGCCTTATTACTCGCTTTAAATAGTTTTATAATCTAATAACTAATTTTAAGTGAAATATTTTTACATTTTTCATTAAAATAGACTATAATTGATTGCCTGCCTCAGAAATTGTGACAAAAAAGTATTTATTGGTAGGAAAAGTCTATTTATATTCACCCATTCTTTTAAAATCCTTGTTACTCGGTTTAAATAGTTCTATAATCTCATAATTGATTTTAAGTTGAATATTTTTAAATTTTTGGTTAAAATAGATTATAATTGAATGTCTACCTTGAGAAACGTAAAGGAAAAAAGATTCATTAGCAAGAAAAGTCTATTTACAGTCACACATTCCTTTAAAAGCCTTATTGCTCGCTATAAATGGTTTTATAATCTAATAATTGATATTAAGTAAAAATGTTTTACATTTTTTATTAAAATAGCCTATAATTGATTGCCTGCCTCAAGAAACCTATGGAAAAAGCCGTTCATTGAAAAGAAAAGTCTATTTATAGTCATTCATTCCTTCAAAAGCCTTATTACTCGATTTAAATGGGTTTATAATCCCATAATTTATTTTAAGTTGAATTTTTTTATATTTTTTATTAAAACAGACAATAATTGAATGTCTACCTCAACAAATATGAAGAAAAATGTATTTATTGGTAAGAAAAGTCCATTATAGTCATCCATTGCTTCAAAAGCCTTATTACTCACTTTAAATAGTTTTATAATTTCATAATTCATTTCAAGTTAAATTTTTTTCTATCTTTCATTAAAACAGACTATAAATGAATGCTTACCTCAAGAAATGTGTAGATAAAGTCATTCATTGAGAAGAAAACTGTATTTATAGTCACCCATTCTTTCAAAAGCCTTATTACTCACTTTAAATGGTTTTATAATATCAAAATTGATTTTAAGTTAAATTTTTTTTACTTTTTTGGTTAAAACAGAATATGATTGAATGTCTACGTCAAGAAACGTGAAGAAAAAAGGCATTTATTAACAAGAAAAGTCTATTTGTTGTCACCCATTCTTTCAAAAGCCTTATTACTTGCTTTAAATAGTTTTATAATCTCATAATTGATTTTAATTTGAATTTTTTTATATTTTTAATTAAAACAGACTATAAATGAATGTCTGCCTCAAGAAACGTGTAGAAAAAATCATTCATTTAGAAGAAAAGTCTATTCATAGTCACCCATTCCTTCAAAAGCCTTATTACTCATCCTAAATGATTTAA
>NW_018402010.1:1178-1299 GCF_002168275.2 Theobroma umbraticum | reverse complement strand
TGAAATGTATTATAATTGAATGTCTACTTTAGGAAACGTGAGGCAAAAACTATTCGTTAGCATGGAAAGTCCATTTATAATCACTTAAGCCATCGAAAGGGTTATTACTCAATCTAAATGG
>NW_018402010.1:681-820 GCF_002168275.2 Theobroma umbraticum | reverse complement strand
TTAAAATATATTATAAGTGATATCTGCCTCGAGAAACATGGAGAAAAAGCCACTTATTGACAAGAAAAGTCCGTTTATAGTCACTCATGCCTTTCAAAGCCTTATTACTCGCTTTAAAGGATTTTGTAAACTTATAATT
>NW_018402010.1:0-124 GCF_002168275.2 Theobroma umbraticum | reverse complement strand
TTAGAATTGTCAAGCAAAAGCTATCCATTGGTAAGAAAAATCCATTTGTAGTCACTCAAGCCTTTAAAACCCTTATTACTCGATTTTAATAGTTTTATAATCTCATAATTAATTTTAAGTTGAA
>NW_018402009.1:1349-1481 GCF_002168275.2 Theobroma umbraticum | reverse complement strand
TCTTTTTACATTTTTCATTGAAACATACTATAATTGAATGTCTGTCTAGAGAAACGCAAAGAGAAAGGTATTCATTGGCAAGGGAAGTCTGTTTATAGTCTCCCATTCCTTCAAAAGCCTTATTACTCACTT
>NW_018402009.1:1242-1339 GCF_002168275.2 Theobroma umbraticum | reverse complement strand
TATAATCTAATAATTGATTTTAAGTTGAACTTTTTTTACATATTTAGTTAAAATAGATAATAATTGAATGTTTACCTCTAGAAACTTGAAGAAAAAT
>NW_018402009.1:831-1232 GCF_002168275.2 Theobroma umbraticum | reverse complement strand
GCAAGAAAAGTCTATTTATAGCCTCCGATTCCTTTAAAAGTTTTATTATCGCTTTAAATGGTTTTATAATAACATAATTGATTTTAAGTTGAATTTTTTTACATGTTTATTAAAACAGACAATAATTGAATGTCTACCTTGAGAAACGTGAATATAAAAGCATTCATTGATAAGAAAAGTCTATTCACAATCTTTCATTTCTTCAAAAGCCTTTTTACTCGTTTTAAATAATTTTATAATCTCATAATTAATTTTAAATTGAATCTTTTTACATTTTTCATTGAAACATATTATAATTGAATGTTCGCCTAGAGAAACATGAAGACAAAAGTATTCATTGGCAAGGGAAGTCCGTTTATAGTCTCTCATTCCTTCAAAAGCCTTATTACTCGTTTTAAATA
>NW_018402009.1:386-518 GCF_002168275.2 Theobroma umbraticum | reverse complement strand
TCTTTTTACATTTTTCATTGAAACATACTATAATTGAATGTCTGTCTAGAGAAATGTGAAGAGAAAAATATTCATTGGCAAGGGAAGTCCATTTATTGTCTCTCATTCCTTCAAAAGCCTTATTACTCGCTT
>NW_018402009.1:225-376 GCF_002168275.2 Theobroma umbraticum | reverse complement strand
TATAATCTAATAATTGATTTTAAGTTGAATTTTTTTACATTTTCATTAAAACAGATGATAATTGAATCTCTGCCTTGAGAAACATGAAGAAAAAAGCATTTATTGGTAAGAAAAGTCCATTTATAGTTTTTCATTCCTTCAAAAGCCTTTT
>NW_018402009.1:139-215 GCF_002168275.2 Theobroma umbraticum | reverse complement strand
AAATAGTTTTATAATCTCATAAATAATTTTAAATTGAATCTTTTTACATTTTTCATTGAAACATACTATAATTGAA
>NW_018402009.1:0-129 GCF_002168275.2 Theobroma umbraticum | reverse complement strand
GAGAAACGTGAAGGAAAAAGTATTCATTGGTAAGGAAAGTACATTTATAGTCTCCCTTTTCTTCAAAATCCTTACTACTTGCTTTAAATAGTTTTATAATCTAATAATTGATTTTAAGTTGAATTTTTT
>NW_018402008.1:559-1478 GCF_002168275.2 Theobroma umbraticum | reverse complement strand
ATCTGTTTTAACTAAAAATGTAAAAAAATTCAACTTAAAATTAATTATGAGATTTTTAAACCATTTAAAGCGAGTAATAAGGAATTTGAAGGAATAGGTGACTATAAATGGACTTTTTATGCTAGTTAATACCTTTTTCTTTGAGTTTCTCTAGGTAGATGTTCAATTATTGTCTGTTTTAACTAAAAATGCAAAAAAAATTAACTTAAAATCAATTATCAGATTATAAAATCATTTAAAGCGAGTAATAAGGTTTTTGAAGGAATGGGTGACTATAAATAGACTTTTCTTTTCACTGAATCCCTTTTCTTGAGGTTGACAGTCAATTATAATCTGTTTTAACCAATAATGTAAAAAAATTGACTTAAAATTAATTATTAGTTTATAAAACAATTTAAAGCGAGTAATGAGGCTTTTGAAGGAATGGGTGACTATATATGGATTTTTCAAATGAATGGCTTTTTCTACATGTTTTCCAAGGCAGACATTCAATTATAGTCTGTTTTACTAAAAATATAAAAAAATTCAACTTAAAATCAATTATGAGATTATAAAACCATTTAAAGAGAGTAATAAGCCTTTTGAAGAAATGGGTGACTATAAATAGACTTTTCTTGCTAACGAATTCGTTTTCTTCATATTTTTTGATAGAGACATTTAATTATAGTCTGTTTTAACCAAACATGTAAAAATATTCAACTTAAAATCAATTATGAGATTATAAAACTATTTAGAGCGAGTAATAAGGCTTTTGAAGGAATGAATGACTCTAAATGGATTTTTCTTGCAAGTGAATGCCTTTTTCTTCGTGTTTCTTAATGTAGACATTCAGTTATAATCTATTTTAACTAAAACTATAAAAATATTAACTTAAAATTAATTATGACATTATAAAACCATTTAAAGTGAGTAATAAGGC
>NW_018402008.1:0-244 GCF_002168275.2 Theobroma umbraticum | reverse complement strand
TAAAACAATTTAAAGTGAGTAATAAGGCTTTTGAAGGAATGCATGACTATAAATAGACTTTTCTTCTCAATGAATGAGTTTTTTGGCACGTTTCCCAAGGTAGACAATCAATTATAGTTTGTTTCAACCAAAAATAGAAAAAAATTCAACTTAAAACCAATTATCAGATTATAAAACCATTTAAAACGAGTAATAAGGCTTTTGAAGAAATAGGAGACTATAAATGGACTTCTCTTGCCAATGA
>NW_018402007.1:918-1093 GCF_002168275.2 Theobroma umbraticum | reverse complement strand
AAAGCGAGTAATAAGGCTTTCGAAGGTATGGGTGGCTATAAATGGACTTTTCTTTCCAATGTATATCTTTTTCGTTACATTTCTCAATGTAGGCATTTAAATTTATAATCTATTTTAATAAAGAATATAAAAAAGTTCAACTTAAATCAAATGATGAGATTAAAAAAGCATTTAA
>NW_018402007.1:362-647 GCF_002168275.2 Theobroma umbraticum | reverse complement strand
CGAGGTAGTTTCAAAGCCACCGAGATTGTGATGGATGACTGACGGATCATCGCACCACATGCCCCAACATCAGCACCTAAAGTGGAAGGGACTGCCCGAGAGCGAGGCTAGTTGGGAACCTAAAGAAGACTTGTGGCAGTTTAAAGATCGGATCGACGCCTTCCACACGGCAGCGAGGACGCTGCCAGCTTGGGTGGGGGAGGGTGTCATGGACCACAGCTCAACGCATTAAATGTGTCCCGAAGTGCCGGTATGTGGGGGAGCATTGCTGGGAAATGACCCCCA
>NW_018402007.1:127-352 GCF_002168275.2 Theobroma umbraticum | reverse complement strand
TAAGGCAAGTGCAGGGTGCCAGCAGGGGCGCACAGCACAGACCCCTGGGCGAGCCAGCCTGACATAGTCAGGCCCACTGCGCACAAGCGCGACAGCCCGCACAGCAGAGGTGCGCAGCATGCCGACCCGCACGCCATAGGTACGCGGCACGTAGGTGCGCGGCACGCAGGATGGCTCGGCAGGGGGGCAACACGCAGGCCTGCACAGCGCCTAGACAAACTGCCT
>NW_018402007.1:0-117 GCF_002168275.2 Theobroma umbraticum | reverse complement strand
TCTACGCACCAGCCTGCCAGCGCTCAGGCACACAGCCTATGCACGGCCCAGACCCACTAGATGGCCCAAGAGGGTGTCGGCCCACCAGACCCATGTATTGAGCTGCTGAAAATTTCA
>NW_018402006.1:1382-1605 GCF_002168275.2 Theobroma umbraticum | reverse complement strand
TTCTACATTTTTCATTAAAACAGACTATAACTGAATGTGCACCTTGACAAACATAAAGAAAAAAGTATTCATTGGCAAAAAAAGTCTATGTATAGTCACCTATTGCTTCATAAGGCTTATTACTTGCTTTAAATGGTTTTATATTCTCATAAATGATTAAGTTAAATTTTTTACATTTTTGGTTAAAATAGACAATAATTGAATGTCTACCTCAAGAAACATG
>NW_018402006.1:1226-1359 GCF_002168275.2 Theobroma umbraticum | reverse complement strand
GAAAAGTCCATTTATAGTCACCTATTCCTTAAAAAGGCTTATTACTCGCTTTAAGTATTTTTATAATCTCATAACTATCTTTAAGTTGAATTTTTTTATATTTTTAGTTAAAAAAGACTATAATTGAATGTCT
>NW_018402006.1:0-1030 GCF_002168275.2 Theobroma umbraticum | reverse complement strand
CCTTATTACTCGCTTTAAATGGTTTTATAATATCCTAATTGATTTAAAGTTCAAATGTTTCACATTTTTCATTAAAACAGACTACAATTGAATGTGTACCTTGAGAAACATGAAGAAAAAAGCATTCATTGGCAAGAAAAGTTTATTTATAGTCACTCATTCCTTCAAAAGGCTTATTACTCGCTTTAAATGTTTTTACAATCTCGTAACTAATTTTAGGTTGAATTTTTGTATATTTTTATTTAAAACAGACAATAATTGAATGTGTACCTTGGGAAACATGAAGAAAAAAGCATTCATTGGCAAGAAAAGTCCATTTGTAGTCACCCATTACTTTAAAAGGCTTATTACTAGCTTTAAATAGTTTTATAATCTCATAACTGATTTTAAGTCAAATTGTTTTACATTTTTGGCTAAAACAGACTATATAATAGAATGTCTACCTCGAGAAACTTAAAAAAAAAGAGATTCATTTGCAAGAAAAGTTCATTTATAGTCACCCATTCCATCAAAAAGCTTATTACTCGTTTTAAATAATTTTATAATCTCATAACTAATTTTAAGTTAAATTTTTTTTATATTTTTGGTTAAAACAGACTATAATTGAATGCCTACCTTTAAAACCATTAAGAAAAAAGGGATTCATTGGCAAGAAAAGTCCATTTATAGTCACCCATTCCTTCAAAAGCCTTATTACTCGCTTTAAATGGTTTTATAATCTCATATCAGATTTGAAGTTGAATTTTTTAAAATTTTTGGTTAAATCAGACAATAATTGAAGGTCTATCCCAAGAAACGTGAATAAAAGGGCATTCATTGGCAAGAAAAGTCTATTTATAGTCACGCATTCCTTAAGAAGGCTTATTACTTATTTTAAATAGTTTTATAATATGATAACTAACTTTAAGTTCAATCGTTTTACATTTTTAGTTAAAACAGACTATAATTGAATGTCTACCATGAGAAACGTGATGAAAAAAGCATTTATTAACAACAAAAGTCCATTTATAGTCACCCATTCGTTCAAAAT
>NW_018402005.1:679-4602 GCF_002168275.2 Theobroma umbraticum | reverse complement strand
TGGATTTATAATCTCATAATTGACTTTAAGTTGAATTTTTTTATATTTTTTATTTAAACAAATTATAATTGAATCTCTACATTGGGAAACGTGAAGAAAAAGATATTCATTGGTAAGAAAAGTCCATTTATAGTCACCTATGCCTTTAAAAGCCTTATTCCTTGCTTTAAATGGATTTATAATCTCATAATTGACTTTAAGTTAATTTTTTTTACATTTTTTATTTAAACAGATGATAATTGAATCTCTACGTTAGAAAACATAAAAAAAATATTCATTGGTAAGAAAAGTCCATTTATAGTCACCTATACCTTCCGAAGCCTTATTACTAGCTTTAAATATTTTTATAATCTCATAATTGTCTTTAAGTTGAATGTTTTTTCTTTTTTGTTTAAAACCTATTATAATTAAATGTCTACCTTAGAAAACAAGAGCAAAAAGATATTCATTGGTAAAAAAAGTCCATTTATAGTTACCTATGCCTTCAAAAGCATTATTACTTACTTTAATTGGATTTATAATCTCATAATTGACTTTAAGTTAAATTTTTAAAATTTTTTATTAAATTAGATTATAATTGAATGTCTACCTCAGAAAACGTGATGGAAAAGCGAATCATTGGCAAGAAAAGTACAGTTATAGTCACCTATGCCTTCAAAAGCTTTATTACTCGCTTTAAATAGATTTTTAATCTCATAATTGATTTAAAGTTGATTTCTTTGCATTTTTTATTAAATTAGATTATAATTGAATGCCTAGCTCAGGAAAACTTGAAGAAAAAGCCATTCATTAGTAAAAAAGTCTATTTATAGTCACCCATGCCTTTAATAGCCTTATTACTCACTTTAAATGATTTTCTAATCTCATAATTGATTTTAAGTTAATCTTTTTTTACATTTTTGATTAAAATAGAATACAGTTCAATGTCTACCTAATGAAACATGAAGAAAAAGTCATTCACTGGCAAGAAAAGCCAATTTATAGTCACCCAAGCCTTCCAAAGCCTTCTTACTTGCTTTAAATGGTTTATAATCTCATAATTGATTTGAAGTTGAATTTTTTTTTATTTTTTATTAAAATAGATTATAATTAAATGTCTACCTTGGGAAACGTGAAGAAAAAGATATTCATTGGTAAGAAAAGTCCATCTATAGTAACCTATGTCTTCCAAAGACTTATTACTCGCTTTAAATAGTTTTTTAATCTCATAATTGACTTTAAGTTGAATGTTTTTCTATTTTTGATTAAAATTAATTATAATTAAATGTCTACCTTAAGACACAAGAGGAAAAAGATATTCATTGGCAAGAAAAGTCCATTTATAGTCATTTATGTCTTCAAAAGCCTTATTACTTGCTTTAAATGGATTTATAATCTCATAACTGACTTTCAGTTGATTTTTTTTGTATTTTTTATTTAAACAGATTATAATTGAATCTGTACATCAAAAACCATAAAGAAAAAGATATTCATTGGTAAGAAAAGTCCATTTATATTCATTTATGCCTTCCAAAGCCTTATTAGTCGTTTTAAATGATTTTATAATCTCATAATTGACTTTCAGTTGAGTATTTTTTCATTTTTTGTTAAAACAAATTATAATTAAATGTCTACGTCAAGAAACTTGAATAAAAAGATATTCATTAGCAAGAAAAGTCCATTTAAAGTCACCTATACCTTCAAAAGCCTTATTACTCGCTTTAAAAGGATTTTTAATCTCATAATTAATTTGAAGTGAAATTTTTTTGCATCTTTATGAAAATTACATTTAGAATTGAATGTCTAACTCAGAAAACGTGCTGAAAAAGATATTCATTGTCAAAAAAAGTCCGTTTATATTCACCCATGTCTTCAAAAGCCTCATTACTCGCTTTAAATGGTTTTATAAAGTCATAATTGATTTGAAGTTGAATATTTTTACATTTTTGGTTAAAATATATTATAATTGAATATCTACCTTGAGAAACATGAAGAAAAAGATATTCATTGACAAGAAAAGTTCACTTATACTCACCTATGCCTTTAAAAACTTTATTATGCACTTTAAATGGTTTTATAATCCCACAATTAACTTTAAGTTGAATTTTTTTACAATTTTGGTTAAAACAGATTATAGTTGAATATTTGCCTAAGTAAACCTCAAGAAAAGGCCATTTATTGACAAGAGAAGCCTATTTATAGTCACCTAAGGCTTCCCAAGGTTTATTACTCGCTTTAAATGGTTTTATAATGTCATAATTGATTTGAAGTTGAATTTTTTTATATTTTTATTAAAACAGATTATAATTAAATCTCTATTTTGGGAAACGTGAAGAAAAAGATATTTATTGGCAAGAAAATTCCATTCATAGTCTCCTATGCCTTTCAAAGCCTTATTACTCGCTTTAAATGTTTTTTAATCTCATAATTGACTTTAAGTTGAATGCTTTTTCATTTTTGATTAAAACCGATTATAATTAAATGTCTATCTCAGGAAACAAGAAGAAAAAGTTATTTATTGGCAAGAAGAGTGCATTTATAGTTACCCATGCCTTCAAAAGCCTTATTACTCGCTTTAAATGGTTTTATAATCTCATAATTGACTTCAAGTGGAATTTTATTACTTTTTTAGTTAAAACATATTACAGTTGAATGTCTACATAAAGAAACCTGTAGCAAAAGCCATTCATTGGCAAGAAAAGCCTATTTGTAGTCACCCAAGCCTTCAAAAGCCTTATTACTCGCTTTAAATGTTTTATAATCTCATAATGATTGGAAGTTAAATTTTTTTACATTTTTTATTAAAACAGATTATAATCGAATGTCTACATTGGGAAAGGTGAAAAAAAAGATATTCATTGGTAAGAAAAGTGCATTTATAGTCACCTATACGTTCAAAAGCCTTATTACTCGCTTTTAATAATTTTATAATCTCATAAACGACTTTAAGTTGAATTTTTTTTATTTGTTGTTAAAACAGATTATAATTAAATGTCTACCTCAAGAAATGTGAAGAACAAGCCATTCATTGGTAAGAAAAGTCCATTTATAGTCAACCATACCTTTAAAAGCCTTATTACTCGCTTTAAATAGTTTTATAGTCTCATAATTGATTTGAAGTTTAAGTTTTTTATATTTTTTATTAAAACAGATTATAATTGAATGTCTACCTCGAGAAATGTAAAGAAAAAGATATTCATTGGCAAGAAAAGTCTATTTATAGTCACCTACACCTTCTAAAGCCTTATTACTCGCTTTAAATTATTTTATAATCTCATAATTGACTTTAAGTTGAATGTTTTTTCATTTTTTGTTAAAAAATATTATAGTTGAATGTTTGCCTAAGGAAACCTTAAGAAAAAGCCATTCATTGGTAAGAAAAGCCTATTTATAGTCACGCAAGCCTTTAAAAGCCTTATTAGTCACTTTAAATAGTTTCATAATCCTATAATTAATTTGAAGTTGAATTTTTTTATATTTTTTATTAAAACAGATTATAATTGATTGCCTACCTTAGGAAATGTGAAGAACAAGCCATTTATTGACAAGAAAAGTCCATTTATAGTAACCCATGCTTTCAAAAGCCTTATTTCTTGTTTTAAACGGTTTCACAATCTCATAATTGATTTCAAGTTGAATTTTTTTACATTTTTCATTAAAATAGATAATAATTGAATGTTTTCCTTGTGAAACATGAAGAAAATGCCATTCGTTGGCAAGAAAAGTTCATTTATAGTGACCTATACTTTCAAAAGCCTCATTACTCACTTTAAATAATTTTTTAATCTCATAATTGATTTTAAGTTGAAATTTTTTACATTTTTGGATACAACAGATTATAGTTGAATGTCTACCTAAGAAAACCTAAAGAAAAAGCCATTCATTAGCAACAAAAGCCTATTTATAGTTACTCGAGCCTTTCAAAGCCCTATTACTTGCTTTAA
>NW_018402005.1:365-669 GCF_002168275.2 Theobroma umbraticum | reverse complement strand
AATCTCATAATTGACTTTAAGTTGAACTTTTTTTGTTTTTCATTAAAAAAGATTATAATTAAATGTTTACCTCAAGAAACAAGAAGAAAAAGCCATTCATTGCCAAGAAAAGCCCATTTATAGTTACTCATACCTTCGAAAGCCTTATTACTATCTTTGAATTGTTTTATAATCTCATAATTGACTTTCAGTTGAATTTTTTTACATTTTTTATCAAAATAGATTATAATTGAATGTCTACCTAGAGAAACGCTAAGAAAAAGCCATTCATTGGCAAGAAAAGCCTATTTATAGTCATCCAAGC
>NW_018402005.1:165-355 GCF_002168275.2 Theobroma umbraticum | reverse complement strand
CTTATTACTCGCTTTAAATAGTTTTATAATCTCATAGTTGATTTTAAGTTGCATTTTATTTTTATTTTTTGTTAAAACATATTATAATTGAATGTCTACCAAGGGAAACATGAAGCAAAACATATTTATTAGCAAGAAAAGTCCATTTATAGTCACCCATGCGTTCGAAAGCCTTGTTACTCGCTTTAAA
>NW_018402005.1:0-136 GCF_002168275.2 Theobroma umbraticum | reverse complement strand
GTTGAATTTTTTTATATTTTTTATTAAAATAGATTATAATTGATTGTCTACCTCGAGAAACATGCACAAAAAAATATTCATGTTCAAGAGAAGTCCATTTATACTCACCTATGCCTTCAAAAGCATTATTACTCGC
>NW_018402004.1:1585-1740 GCF_002168275.2 Theobroma umbraticum | reverse complement strand
TAATTTATTTTAAGTTGAATTTTTTTACATTTTTCATTAAAATAGACTATAATTAAACGTCTGCCTTAACAATCGTAAAGAAAAAAGCATTCATTGATAAGAAAAGTCCATTTATAGCCTCCTATTTCTTTAATAGCCTTTTTACTCGTTCTAAA
>NW_018402004.1:1401-1575 GCF_002168275.2 Theobroma umbraticum | reverse complement strand
ATCTCATAATTAAATTTAAGTTCAATTTTTTTCATTTTTCATTAAAACAGACTATAATTGAATGTCTCCATTTAGAAAAGAGAAAAAAAAAAGCATTCATTGGCAAGAAAGGTCTATTTATAGCCTCTCATTCCTACAATAGTCTTATTACTCATTTTAAATGGTTTTCTAATC
>NW_018402004.1:1279-1391 GCF_002168275.2 Theobroma umbraticum | reverse complement strand
TTTTAAGTTGAATTTTTTTACATTTTTGACTAAAATAAACAATTGACTGTTTATCTCAAGAAACGTGTAGACAAAAGCATTCATTGACAAGAAAAGTCTATTTATAGTCACT
>NW_018402004.1:722-823 GCF_002168275.2 Theobroma umbraticum | reverse complement strand
AGAGCATTCATTGACAAGAAAAGTCCATTTATAGTCACTTATTCCTTCAAAAGCTTAATTACATGTTTTAAATGATTTTCTAATCTCATAATTGATTTTAA
>NW_018402004.1:588-712 GCF_002168275.2 Theobroma umbraticum | reverse complement strand
TTTATATTTTTCATTAAAACAGACTATAATTGAATTTTGAACACAAGAAACGTGAAGAAAAGAGCATTTATTGACAAGAAAAGTTTATATATAGCCTCCTGATCCTTCAAAAGGCTTATTACTA
>NW_018402004.1:414-578 GCF_002168275.2 Theobroma umbraticum | reverse complement strand
GTTTTATAATTTAATAATTGATTTTTAGTTGAATTGTTTTATATTTTTGATTAAAACAGATAATAATTAAATGTCTATTTCAAGAAATGTGAAGAAAAAAGCATTCATTGGGAAGAAAAGTCTACTTATAGCCTACCACTCCTTGAAAAGCCTTATTACTCACT
>NW_018402004.1:256-404 GCF_002168275.2 Theobroma umbraticum | reverse complement strand
TTATAATCTCGTAATTGATTTTAAGTTAAAGTTTTTTATATTTTTGTTTAAAACAGATAATAATTGATAGTCTATTTAGAGAAACATGAAGACAAAACTATTTATCGGCAAGAAGAGTCCATTTATAGTCACCCATTCCTTCAAAAGC
>NW_018402004.1:112-246 GCF_002168275.2 Theobroma umbraticum | reverse complement strand
GCTTTAAATAGTTTTCTAGTCTCATAATTTATTTTAAGTTAATTTTTTTTATATTTTTTATTAAAACAGGCTATAATTGAGTTTCTGCCTCGAGAACCATGATGAAAAAAGGATTCATTGATAAGAAAAGTCCA
>NW_018402004.1:0-102 GCF_002168275.2 Theobroma umbraticum | reverse complement strand
CTCATTCCTTTAATAGCTTTTTTACTTGTTCAAAATGGTTTTACAATCTAATAATTGATTTTAAGTTGAATGTTTTTATATTTTTGATTAAAACAGACAATA
>NW_018402003.1:2248-2358 GCF_002168275.2 Theobroma umbraticum | reverse complement strand
TTATGATCTCAAAATTGATTTAAATTTGAATTCTTTGTACATTTTTGGTTAAAAACGATTATAATTGAATGTCAACCTCAAGAAACGTGAAGGAAAAGGCATTCATTGGC
>NW_018402003.1:1806-2039 GCF_002168275.2 Theobroma umbraticum | reverse complement strand
TTTTACATTTTTGGTTAAAACATAATATAATTGAATGTTTAGCTCAACAGACATGAAGAAAAAGGTATTCCTTGGCAAGAAAAGTCTATTTATCTTTACCCATTACTTTAAAAGCCACATTACTCACTTTAAATGATTTTATAATAACAAAATTGATTTAAATTTGAATTCTTTATGCTTTTTTTGTTAAAACAGATTATAATTGAATGTTAACCTCAAGAAACGTGAAGAAA
>NW_018402003.1:1412-1617 GCF_002168275.2 Theobroma umbraticum | reverse complement strand
TTTATAGTCACCCATTCCTTCAAATGCCTTATTACTCACTTTAAATAGTTTTATCATCTCATAATTGATTTTAAGTTCAAATTGTTTTACATTTTTGGTTAAAAGATTTTATAATTGAATGTCTAGCTTAAGAAACGTGAAAACAAAAGTAGCCATTGGCACTAAAAGTCCATTTATAGTCACCCATTCCTTTAAAAGCCTTATT
>NW_018402003.1:915-1397 GCF_002168275.2 Theobroma umbraticum | reverse complement strand
TTTTATAATCTCAAAATTGATTTAAATTTGAATTCTTTGTATAGTTTTGGTTAAGACAGACTCGAATTGATTGTCCACGTTGAGAAACATGAAGGAAAAAGTATTTATTGGTAAGAAAAGTCCATTTATAGCCACCCATACCTTCAAAACCCTCATTACTTGCTTTAAATGGTTTTATATTGCCATTATTGATTTTTAGTTGATTTTTTTTACATTTTTGAGAAAATTAGACTATAATTGAATGTCTACCTAAAGAAATGTAAAGAAAAAGAGTATTCATTAGCAAGAAAAGTCCATTTATTGTCACCCATTCCTTCAAAAGCCTTGTTACTCACTTTAAATGGTTTTATAAAATCAAAATTGATTTAAATTTTAATTCTTTGTACATTTTTCATTTAAACAGATTATAATTGAATATCAACCTCAATAAACGTGAAGAAAAAGGCATTAATTGGCAAGAAAAGTCCATTTATAGTCACCTA
>NW_018402003.1:673-843 GCF_002168275.2 Theobroma umbraticum | reverse complement strand
TAAGTTCAAATTGTTTTATATTTTTAGTTAAAACATATTATAATTGAATGTCTAAGTCAACAAACGGGAAGAAAAAGGCATTCATTGGCAACAAAAGTCTATTTATATTCACTCATTCCTTTAAAAGCCTTATTACTCACTTTAAATGATTTTATAATTTCAAAATTGAT
>NW_018402003.1:0-646 GCF_002168275.2 Theobroma umbraticum | reverse complement strand
GGTTAAAACAGACTAGAATTGATTGTCCACCTTGAGAAACATGAAGAGAAAAGTATTCATTGACAAAAAAAGTCCATTTATAGTCACCCATACTTTCGAAAGCCCCATTACTTGCTTTACATAGTTTTATATTACCATAATTGATTTTTAGTTGAATTTTTTTTCATTTTTGAGAAAAACAGGCTATTATTAAATGTCTACCTCAAGAAATGTAAAGAAAAAGGTATTCATTAGCAAGAAAGGTCCATTTATACTCGCCCATTCGTTCAAAAGCCTTAATACTCAATTTAAATGGTTTTATAATCTCAAAATTGATTTAAAATTGAATTTTTTGTAAATTTTTTGTTAAAACATATTATAATTGAATGTTAACCTCAAGAAAAATGAATAAAAATGCATTTATTGGCAAGAAAATTTCATTTATAGTTACCCATATCTTCAAAAAGCCTTATTACTCGCTTTAAATAATTTTATAATACCATAATCAATTTTAGGTTGAATTTTTTCACATTTTTAGTTAAAATCGACTATAATTGAATGTCTACCTCAAGAAACGAAAACAAAAAGGCATTCATTGGTAAGAAAACTCTATTTATAGTCACCTATTCCTTCAAAAGCCTTATTACTCACTTTAAATATTTTTATA
>NW_018402002.1:6755-6858 GCF_002168275.2 Theobroma umbraticum | reverse complement strand
ATGAATGGGTTTCTCTCCATGTTTCCCTAGGTCAACATTCAATCATAATCTGTTTTAACCAAAAAAGTAAAAAAATTCAGCTTAAAATTAATTATGAGATTAT
>NW_018402002.1:6637-6745 GCF_002168275.2 Theobroma umbraticum | reverse complement strand
AAAATGAGTAATAATGCTTTCGAAGGCTCGGGTGACGATAAAAAGGATTTTCTTACTAATGAATGGGTTTTTCTTCATGTTTCCTGAGGCAAACATTCAATTATAATC
>NW_018402002.1:6210-6421 GCF_002168275.2 Theobroma umbraticum | reverse complement strand
ACGGGCTTTTCTTGCAAATGAATGGGTTTTACTTCATATTTCCCGAGGCAAACACAAAATTATAATCTATTTTAACTCAAAATATAAAAATATTTAACTTAAAATAAATTATGAGTTTATAAAACCATTTAAAACGAGTATAAATGTTTTGAAGACTTGGGTGAATATAAATGGGCTTTTTCTTGCCAATGAATGGGTTTTTCTTCATGTT
>NW_018402002.1:5935-6130 GCF_002168275.2 Theobroma umbraticum | reverse complement strand
AAATGTAAAAAAATTTAACTTAAACTCAATCATGAGATTGTAAAATCACCTAAAGCGAGTAGGAAGGCTTTTGAAGGCTTGGGTGACTATAAATTGGCTTTCATGTCTCCTATAGCAAACATTCAATTATAAACTGTTTTAACTAAAAATGTAAAAATATTTGACTTAAAATCAATTATGAGATTACAAAACCAT
>NW_018402002.1:5533-5925 GCF_002168275.2 Theobroma umbraticum | reverse complement strand
TAATAAGGTTTTTGAGGGAATGAGTGACTATAAATGAATTTTTCTAGATAATATATGCCTTTTTCTTCATATTTTCCAAGGTAGACATTCAATTACAATTTGTTTTATCCAAAAATTTAAAAAAATTTAACTTCAAACCAATTATGAGATTATAAAACGATTTAAAACTAGTAATAAGGCATTCGAAGGCTTGAGTGACTATAAGTGAAACTTTTATACCAATGGATGACTTTTGCATCATGTCTCCCAAGGTAGACATTCAATTATAATGTATTTTATTCAAAAATGTAAAAAAATTCTAGTTAAAATCAATTATGAGTTCGTAAAACCAAATTAAAGCGAATAATAAGGCTTTCGAAGGCTTAGGTGACTATAGATGGACTTTTCTTATC
>NW_018402002.1:5278-5446 GCF_002168275.2 Theobroma umbraticum | reverse complement strand
TAAAAAAATTTAACTTAAAATCAATTATGAGATTACAAAACTATTTAAAGTGAGCGGTAAGGCTTTTGAGGGAATAGTTGACTATAATTGGACTTTTCTTGCTAATGAATGCCTTTTCCTCACATTTTCCAAGGCAAACATTCAATTATAATATGTTTTAGCCAAAAA
>NW_018402002.1:3650-5217 GCF_002168275.2 Theobroma umbraticum | reverse complement strand
AAGCGAGTAATAAGGCTTTTGAAGGCTTGAGTGACTATAAATGGGCTTTTCTTGTAAATAAATGGACTTTTCTTTATGTTTCCCGAGGTAAACATTCAAGTATAATCTGTTTTAACTAAAAACATAAAAAAATTCAACCTAAAATCAATTATGAGATTATAATACCATTTAAAGCGAGTAATAACGCTTTTAAAGGCATGGGTAATTATAAATGGACTTTTCTTGTCAATGAATGGCTTTTTCTTCATGTTTTCCAAGGTAGACATTCAATTACAATCTGTTCTAACCAAAAATGTAAAACATTCAACTTAAAATTAATTATGAGATTATAAAATCATTTAAAGCGAGTAATAAGGCTTTTGAAGGCTTGGGCGACTATAAACGAACATTTCTTGTCAATGAATGACATTTTCTTCACGTTTCTCAAGACAGATAGTTAATTTTAATATGTTTTAACCAAAAATCTAAAAAAATTTAACCTAAAATCAATTATGAGCTTAAAAAATCATTTAAAGCGAGTAATAAGGCTTTCGAAGATATGGGTGACTATAAACAGACTTTTTTATCAATGAATGCCTTTGTCTTCATGTTTTCCAAGGCAAACATTCAATTATAATCTGTTTTAATGAAAAATGTAACAATTCAACTTAAAATCAATTATGAGATTAGAAAACCATTTCAAGCGAATAATAAGGCTTTCAAAGGCTTGGGTGACTATAAATGGGTTTTTCCTGCAAATGAATGGGTTTTTCTCCATATTTTTTGAGGTAAATATTCAATTATAATCCGTTTGAACTAAAAATGTAAAACAAATAAACCTAAAATCAATTATGATTTTATAAAACTATTTAAAGTGAGTAATAATGCTTTTGAAGGGATGAGTGACTATTAATGAACTTTTGTTGCCAATGGATGGCTTTTTCTTTATGTTTTCAGAAGAAGACATTGAATTATAATCTGTTTTAACAAAAAATGCAAAAAATTCAACTTAAAATCAATTTTAAGGACATAGAACCATTTAAAGTGAGTAATAAGCTTTTGAAGGCATGGGTGTTTATAAATGAACTTTTCTTGACAATAAATGACTTTTTCTTCATATTTCTCAAGACAGATATTCAATTATAATCTATTTTAACTAAAAATATAAAAAAAATTCAACCTAAAATCAATTATGAGATTATAAACCATTTAAAGCGAGTAAAAAGGCTTTCGAAGGGATGGGTACCTATAAATGGACTTTTGTTGCTAATGAATGGGGTTTTCTTTATGTTTCCAGAGGTAGACATTGAATTATAATATATTTTAACCAAAAATGTAAAAATATTCAAGTTAAAATCGAATATGAGATTATAAAACTATTTAAAGCTAGCAAAAAGGTTTTCGAAGGTTTGAGTGGCTACAAATAGAATTTTGTTGCCAATGAGTAGTTTTACCTTCACGTTTCGAAAGACAGACAGTCAATTATAATTTGTTTTAACCAAAAATACAAAAAAACTCAACCTAAAATCAATTATGAGATTGTAAAACCATTTAAAGCGAGTAACAAAGTTTTCGAAGTAATGGGTTT
>NW_018402002.1:3393-3550 GCF_002168275.2 Theobroma umbraticum | reverse complement strand
TTATAATCTCATAATTGATTTTAGGTTGAATTGTTTTACATTTTTAGTTAAAACGGATTATAATTGAATTTTTACCTCAAAAAATATGAAGAAAAACCTATTGATTTGCAGGAAAAACCCATTTATAGTCACCCAAGCCTTTGAAAGCCTTATTATT
>NW_018402002.1:407-3232 GCF_002168275.2 Theobroma umbraticum | reverse complement strand
AAGTTGAATTGTTTTACATTTTTCATTAAAACAGATTATAATTAAATGTTTACGTTGGAAAACATGAAGGTAAAGGCATTTATTGACAAAAAAAGTCTATTTATACTAACCCATACCTTTGAAAGCCTTATTACTTGCTTTAAATAGTTTTATAAGCTCATAATTGATTTTAGGTTAAATTTTTTTAGATTTTTTGTTAAAACATATTATAATTAACTGTCTGTCTTGAGAAATATGAAGAAAAGGTCATTCATTGACAAGAAATGTTCATTTATAGTCGCCCAAGCCTTCAAAAGCCTTATTACTCGCTTTAAATAATTTTATAATCTCATAATTAATTTTAAGTTGAATTTTTTACATTTTTTGTTAGAACATGTTATAATTGAATGTTTGCCTTAGGAAACATGAAGAAAAAGCCATTGATTGACAAGAAAAGTCCATTTATAATTACCCATGCCTTCAAAAGCGTTATTACTCGCTTTAAATGGTTTTATAATCTCATAATTGATTTTAGGTTGAATTTTTTTACGTTTTTGGTTAAAGCAGATTATGCTTGAATGTTTACCTTAGCAAACATAAAAAAAAGTCCATTCATTTAAAAGAAAAGCCCATTTATAGTCACCCAAGCCTTCAAAAGTGTTATTACTCGTTTTAAATGGTTTTATAATCTCATAATTGATTTAAGTTGAAATTTTTTACATTTTTAGCTAAAACATATTATAATTGAATGTCTACCTTGGAAAATGTCAGGAAAAAGCATTCATTAGCAAGAAAAGTCCAATTACAGTCAACCATTCCCTCAAAAGCCTTATCGCTCACTTAAATGGTTTTGTAACCTCATAATTGATTTTAAGTTAAATTTTTTTACATTTTTAAGTAAAACAAATTATAATTGAATGTTTGCCTTAGGAAACATGAAGTAAAATCCATTCGTTGATAAGAAAAGTCCATCTATAGTCACCTAAGCGTCCGAAAGCCTTATTACTCACTTTAATTTGATTTTACAAACTCATAATTGATTTTAACTAGAGTTTTCTTACATTTTTGAATAAAATATATTATAATTGAATGTCTACCTTGAAAAACATGAAGCAAAAGTCATCCGTTGGTATAAAAGTTTCACTTATGGTCACTCAAGCCTTCGAATGCCTTATTACTGGCTTTAAATCGTTTTATAATCTCATAATTGATTTAAAGTTGAATTTTTTTACATTTTTGGTTCAAACAGATTGTAATTGAATGTCTACCTTGGAAACCATGAAGAAAAAGGCATATATTGTCTAGAAAAGTCCATTTATAGTCACTCATTTCCTCAAAAGTCTTATTACTCATTTTAAATGGTTTTGTAATCTCATAATTGATTTTAAGTCAAATTTTTTTACATTTTTGGTTAAAACAGTTTATAATTGAATGTCTGCCATAGGAAACATGAAGACAAAGACATTCATTGACAAGAAAAGTCCATTTATAGTCACCTGCGCTTTCAAAAATCATATTACTCGCTTTAGGTGATTTTACAATCTCATAATTTATCTTAGGATGAATTGTTTTGCAATTCTAGCCAAAACGGATTATGATTGACTATTTACCTTGAGAAATATGAAAAAAAAACCATTCATTGGCAAGAAAGGTCTATTTATAGTCACCTATACCTTCAAAAGCCTTATTACTCGCATTAAATGGTCTTATAATTTCATAATTGATTTTAGGTTGAATTTTTTTACATTTTTGATTAAAACATATTATAATTAAATGTTTACCTTAGAAAACATAAAGAAAAACCCATTCATTTGTAGGAAAAGCCCATTTAAGTCACCCAAGCCTTCGAAAGCCTTATTACTCGCTTTAAATGGTTCATAATTGATTTTAAGTTGAAATTTTTTACATTTCTGGTTAAAACATATTATAATTGAATATCCACAAGGAAACATGAAGAAAAAAGCATTCATTGACAAGAAATGTCAATTTATAGTCACCCATGCCTTCAAAAGCATTATTACTCGCTTTAAATGGTTTTATAATCTCATAATAGATTTTAGGTTGAATTCTTTTATATTTTTAGTTAAAACAGATTATACTTGAGTGTTTACCTTGGGAAACATGAAGAAAAACCCATTCATTTGTTGGAAAAGTCCATTTATAGTCACCCAAGCCTTCGAAAGCCTTATTACTTGCTTTAAATGGTTTTATAATCTCATAATTGATTTTAAGTTGAATTTTTTTATATTTTTGACTAAAACAGATTTTAATTGAATGTCTACTTTAAAAAATATGAGGAAAACGCATTCATTGATAAGAAAAGTCCAATTACAGTCACCTATTCCCACAAAAGCCTTATCGCTCACTTTAAATGGTTTTGAAATCTCATAATTGATTTTAAGTTGAATTTTTTTACATTTTAAGTTAAAACAAATTATAATTGAATATCTGCCTTAGAAAATATGAAGAAAAAGTCATTCATTGACAAGAAAAGTCCATTTATAGTCACCTATGCCTTCGAAAGCCTAATTACTCATTTTAAATAGTTTTATAATCTCATAATTGATTTTAGGTTAAGTTTTTTTAGATTTTTAGTTAAAACAGATTTTAATTTACTATCTACCTCAAGAAACATGAAGGAAAGGTCATTCATTGATAACAAAAGTTCATTTATAGTCACCCATGCCTTCGAAAGCTGTATTACTTGCTTTAAATGGTTTTGTAATCTCATAATTGATTTTAAGTTAAATTTTTTATATTTTTTATTAAAACGTATTATAATTGAATATTTTCTTTAGGAAACATGAAGAAGAAGACATTCATTTACAAGAAAAGTCCATTTATAG
>NW_018402002.1:0-397 GCF_002168275.2 Theobroma umbraticum | reverse complement strand
CTTCGAAAGCCTTATTACTCACTTTATATGGTTGTGCAATCTAATAATTGATTTTAAGTTGAATTTTTTTACTTTTTTGATTAGAATATATTATAATCGAATGTCTGCCTTAAGAAACATGAAGAAAAAGCTATCCATTGATATCAAAAGTCTATTTATAGTCACTCTAACTTTCGAAAGCCTTATTACTCACTTTAAATGGTTTTATAATCTCATAATTGATTTTAAGTTAAATGTTTTTATATTTTTGGTTAAAAAAGATTATAATTGAATGTTTGCCTCAGGAAACATGAAAAAAAGGTCATTTATTGATAAGAAAAGTCCATTTATAGCCACCCATTCTTTTAAAAGCCTTACAACTAACTTTAAATGGTTTTGGAATCTCATAATTGATTTT
>NW_018402001.1:2451-2727 GCF_002168275.2 Theobroma umbraticum | reverse complement strand
ATACTATAATTGAATGTTTACCTCGAAAAACATGAAGAAACAAGCATTCATTGATAAAAAAAGTTCACTTATAGTCACACATTCTTTCAAAAACCTTATTACTCGCTTTCAATGGCTTTATAATATCATAATTGATTTTAAGTTGAATTTTTTTACATTTGTTGTTAAAACAGACTATTTGAATGTCTGCCTTGGGAAACATGCAAAAAAAGCCATTCATTTGGAAGAAAAGTCTATTTATAGTCACTCATTCCTTCAAACGCCTTATTACTCGCT
>NW_018402001.1:1876-1990 GCF_002168275.2 Theobroma umbraticum | reverse complement strand
TTTTACATTTTTGGTTAAAACAGATTATAATTAAATGCTTACCTTGAGAAACGTACAAACAAAGCCATTCATTGAGAAGAAAAGTCCATTTATAGTCACCCATTCCTTCAAAAG
>NW_018402001.1:1378-1514 GCF_002168275.2 Theobroma umbraticum | reverse complement strand
TTTATAATCTCATAATTGATTTTAAATTAAATTTTTTTACATTTTTAATTAAAACATATTATAATTGACTGTCTATCTCAATAAACGTGAAGAAACAAGTATTCATTGACAAGAAAAGTCCATTTAGAGTCACTCA
>NW_018402001.1:916-1061 GCF_002168275.2 Theobroma umbraticum | reverse complement strand
AAGAAAAGTCCATTTATAGTCATTCATTCCTTCAAAAGCCTTATTACCCGCTTTAAATTGTTTTATAGTCTCATAATTGATTTTAAGTTGAATTTTTTTACACTTTTTTTTAAAACAGACTATAATTGAATGTTTGCCTTGAGAA
>NW_018402001.1:664-835 GCF_002168275.2 Theobroma umbraticum | reverse complement strand
AAGCCTTATTACCCGCTTTAAATTGTTTTATAATCTCATAATTAATTTTAAGTTCAATTTTTTTATATTTTTCTTTAAACAGACTATAATTGAAAGCTTCCCTCATGAATGGTCTAGAAAAAGCCATTTATTGACAAGAAAAGTCCATTTAGAGTCACCCATTCCTTCAAA
>NW_018402001.1:447-637 GCF_002168275.2 Theobroma umbraticum | reverse complement strand
TATAATCTCATAATTGATTTTAAGTTAAATTGTTTTATATTTTTTATTAAAACATACTATAATTGAATGTCTACCACGAAAAACATGTAAAAAAAGTCATTCATTGAGAAGAAAGATCTATTTATAGTCCCCCATTCTTTCAAAAAGCTTATTACTCGCTTTAAATAGTTTTACAATCTTATAATTGATT
>NW_018402001.1:306-437 GCF_002168275.2 Theobroma umbraticum | reverse complement strand
TTGTTTTACATTTTTTGTTAAAACAGACTATAATTGATTGTCTGCTGCTGGAAACGTGTAGAAAAAAAAATTCATTGAGAAGAAAAGTCCATTCATAGTCACTCATTCCTTCAAAAGGCTTGTTACTCGCT
>NW_018402001.1:106-296 GCF_002168275.2 Theobroma umbraticum | reverse complement strand
TTATAATCTCATAATTTATTTTAAGTTGAATTTTTTGGTTTTTTTGTTAAAATAAACTATAATTGAATATCTATCTTAGGAAATGTGTAGAAAAAGCTTATTCATTGAGAACAAAAGTTAATTTATTGTCACCCATTCCTTCAATAGCCTTATTACTCAGTTTAGATGATTTATAATCTCATACTTGAAT
>NW_018402001.1:0-96 GCF_002168275.2 Theobroma umbraticum | reverse complement strand
TTTTTTTACATTTTTCTTTAAAACAGACAACAATTGAATGTTTAACTCAAGAAACATGCAGTAAAAGCTATTGATTGAGAAGAAAAATCCATTTAT
>NW_018402000.1:1044-1161 GCF_002168275.2 Theobroma umbraticum | reverse complement strand
AATAGTTTTTTAATCTCATAATTAGTTTTAAGTTGAACTTTTTTATAATTTTTAATTAAAATGGATTATAATTGAATGTCTACCATGAGAAACATAAAGAAAAAGGTATCCCTTGTA
>NW_018402000.1:527-644 GCF_002168275.2 Theobroma umbraticum | reverse complement strand
GATTTGAATTGTTTTATATTTTTTATTCAAATAGGTTATAATTGAATGTTTGCCTTGGAAAACGTGAAGAAAAAGATATCGATTGGCAAGAAAAGTCCATTTATAGTCACCCATGCC
>NW_018402000.1:0-118 GCF_002168275.2 Theobroma umbraticum | reverse complement strand
TTACCTTGAGAAACATGAAGAAAAAGATATCCATTAGCAAAAAAAATCTATTTCCAGACACCGGTGCCTTCAAAAGCCTTATTACTCGCTTTAAATGATTTTATAAACTCATAATTGA
>NW_018401999.1:2066-2161 GCF_002168275.2 Theobroma umbraticum | reverse complement strand
GATCTATCCCCTTTTCATTGCAAAAGTTTTCAAAATCATTTCCTTCAAATTCTCTTCTATGATCACTCATAATACTAACAATGACAAGTCTTTTT
>NW_018401999.1:1959-2056 GCF_002168275.2 Theobroma umbraticum | reverse complement strand
CTTTCTTACAATGATTCACAAATGCCAGTAGTGCATCATTTTAATGAGCAAGGAAGTAGACCCAAGTGTACCTAGAGTAGTCATCAACTATCACAAA
>NW_018401999.1:0-1233 GCF_002168275.2 Theobroma umbraticum | reverse complement strand
ATCGAAACATACTTTAAACCCTTTATCACACAGTTGGCTGATACTTAATAAATTATGTTTTAAGCCTTTAACAAGTAATACATGGCTACTTTGAGCTTGAGAATTCTTACCAATAGTTCTTATACCATGAATTCTATGTTTTGAGTCATCTCCAAATGATATTGTGCCTCCCTTTTTCTTGTCCAGCTGAGCAAATAGCATTTCATTTCCAGTCATGTGTTTTGAGCAGCCACTGTCCATGTACCACGGTTGCTTCTCCTTCAGTTGAGCTCTTGAGCATGTGTCTTTTCTATTAGGCTTAACCTATAAGACAGATTTTTAGTTTTTCTTAACCGATACCCATACCTTGATGGGTCCTTGAAGGTTAGCTGCTACATAGGATCCTTTTGAAATCCAAATGCTTTTTGTTTTTTGCATGCTTCTGTTTCTATAACAATTATAAGATAGGTGACCAAGTTTATCACAAATATAACACCTAGGAGAAACATTAGCAGGGCTTTTCGTGAAATATGTGTTTCTTTGTGGTGTTCCATTTCTTGTATTTTTAAGAGCAATATTTTCATCAATGGCTTTTTTCAATGCTTTAGTCCTATTTTCCAATTCTAATCTCAAAATTTCATAATCAGTTTTTGAGTGTTAAAGTTCAATTTGAAGTAAATTCCTTTGTTAAAAAACAAAGCAGAAATCATGATTTATCTTTTTTAAATCATTCTCAAGAGATGAGGTCTTTCTTTTCAAAACCTTGTATTTTGATGCAAGTTTTTCAAACTCATCACAAAGACATTCATATTCATCTTGAAGTTCATCCATAGAAATGTCACAAGAAACAGAACATATCTCAGGTTCATCATCTCTTGCCATCAGACATAAATTTGCTTTTTCTTCCACTTTCTCTTCTTCAATATCTGAACTTGAAACATCACTGTTTGACCAAGTTGTAGCTACCATTGCCTTCTTTGATTTTTTGTTTTTCTTGGAAGTTTCTTCCTTCAGCAAAGGACATTCGACTTGAAGTGTCCAGGCTTCTTACATTCAAAGCATATAAGCTCCTCCTTCTTGTTGGACTCATTTTTATTTCTAGTTCTCCATGAAGAACCTTGATATCTTTTGTACCCTCTTTTAGCCAATTTTCTGTCTCTTTGTCCCATAAGTTTTCTAAATCTTTTTTCCACCATAGCCAATTCTTCATCATCATCGTAGGACAAATTTTTCAATTCTTCTTCCAGAATGCTT
>NW_018401998.1:1611-1713 GCF_002168275.2 Theobroma umbraticum | reverse complement strand
GCGTGGATGACTATAAATGGACTTTTCTTGCCAATGAATATCTTTTTCTTCATGATTCTTGAGACAGACATTCAATTATAATCTGTTTTCATAAAAATATAA
>NW_018401998.1:1395-1601 GCF_002168275.2 Theobroma umbraticum | reverse complement strand
ATTAAAATTAATTATGAGGTTATAAAATCATTTAAAGTGGGTAATAAGGCTTTTGAAGGTATCCATGACTATAAATGGACTTTTCTTACTAGTGGATATCTTTCTCTTCACGTTTCTCGAGACAAACATTTAATTATAATTTGTTTTAATAGAAAATATAAAAAAGTTCAACTTAAAACTAATTATGAGATTACAAAACTATTTAA
>NW_018401998.1:783-900 GCF_002168275.2 Theobroma umbraticum | reverse complement strand
AATCAATTATAAGGTTATAAAATCATTTAAAGCAAGTAATAAGGGTTTTGAAGGCATGAATGGCTATAAATGGACTTTTCTTACTAATGGATATCTTTTTCTTCACGTTTCTCGAGG
>NW_018401998.1:430-588 GCF_002168275.2 Theobroma umbraticum | reverse complement strand
ATAAAAATATTTAAGGCAAGTAATAAGGCTTTCGAAGGTATGGGTAACTATAAAAGCACTTCTCTTGCCAATGGATATTATTTTCTTTATATTTTTTCAGGCAAACTTTCAATTATAATCTGTTTTAATAAAAAATATAAAAAAGTTCAACTTAAAAC
>NW_018401998.1:0-126 GCF_002168275.2 Theobroma umbraticum | reverse complement strand
GGATATCATTTTCTTCAAGTTTCTTGAGGAAAACATTCAATTATAATCTATTTTAATAACAATTATAAAAACATTTAAATTAAAATCAATTACGAGGTTATAAAATCATTTAAATCGAGTAATAAG
>NW_018401997.1:0-2472 GCF_002168275.2 Theobroma umbraticum | reverse complement strand
TCCTACGTGGCCATACCCAACTACAAAGAAAAAGATAACATGAATCCAATACTTGAAGAAGTGAAACTAGTTTTGGAAGAATTTCAATATATGATGCCAGAACAACTACCTAAGGTCCTACCACCTCAACGAGCTATTGATCACGAGATAGAATTACTCTCAAGAGTCAAGTTGCTTGTAAAAGGGCCATACAAGATGGCTCCCTTAGAGTTAGTAGAGTTAAGGAATTAATTAGACAAGCTAATTCAAGCCGGATTTATCTAACCATCAAAGACACCTTTTGAGGCCCTAGTACTCTTTCAAAAGAAGTAGGATGTGAGTTTACGATTGTGCATGGATTGTCGGGCTCTGAACAAAGTTACAATTAAGAATAAATATCCTATCCTTCTTGTAACATATCTTTTTAACTAGCTGAGTGGTGCAAAGTACTTCTCTAAATTAAATTTGAGATTAGAATACCATCAAATAAGAGTGACTGTGGGAGATAAACCAAAAACCACCTACGTAATGCGATATGATGCATTTGAATTTCTTGTTAGGCCTTTTGGACTAACTAACGCTTTCGCTACCTTTTACACATTGATGAATTAGGTGTTCAATGATTATTTAGATAAGTTCACAGTAATCTACCTAGACGATATCGTGGTGTATAGTTCAACTTTAAAGAAGTATCAATAGTACTTGTAGTAGGTCTTCCAAAGGCTACGCGACAACCAATTATATGTGAAAAGGAAGAAATGTGCATTCGCGCATACCTAAATTTAATTCCTTGGCCACATAATTGAATAAGGGCACATTAAGATAGATATGTAGAAAGTGAAGGCTATCAAAGAATGGACTACCCTTAATAATACAATTGAGTTTTGTTTATTCTTAAGACTTGCTAATTATTATCAAAGATTTATAGAAAGATATTCAAGAAGGGTAATAACATTGACAAAATTGTTGAAAAAGGGGCAAAAGTGAAGTTGGACGCCGTAGTGCCAAGAAGCCTTCGAAGGCTTGAAAGATGCGATGATGACGGATCTCGTGTTACCACTCCTTAATATTGTAAAGCCCTTTGAGGTACAGATGGAATTATCAAACTTTGCCCTTGGAGGAGTGTTGTTACAAGAAAGACGCCCGGTTACATTTGAAAGTCAAAAGTTGAATGAAGTTGAGATGAGGTACACAGCATAGGAGAAAGAGCTACTAGTAGTGGTTCACTCTTTATTGGCCTGGCGACACTACTTGCTAGGATCATAATTTGTGGTTAAGATTGATAACACAGTTGTCAGTCACTTCCTCACACAAACAAAACTTACAGCCAAACAAGTGAAATGGCAAGAGTTCCCAATCGAGTTTAATTTCTCTTTTGAGCATAAAATTGAAAAGGCGAATTGTGTGACAGACGCCCTTAGTAGAAAGGCTAAATTCGTAGCTTTAAAGGTGATCGCTTCAATGACAGCTAGCAAAGTGACCACAAATATCCATTATTTAATTGAGAAAAACTTTCATCGAGATCCCAAAGCAATGGCCATTATAAAGTTAGTAGAGAGTGAAAAGTCAAAATACTTTTAAGTGAAAAATGGACTCCTACTAATGAAAGGACCACACATATTGGTTCTAAGAGTATGAGAGTTTAAGTAAAAATTAATACGGGAATGTCATTACGCTCCTTGGGCAGGACACCCAGGTTGGCAACGGATCGTTACACTACTAAAATATGGTTACTATTGACCTCATATGTGCAAGATGTGATGGATTATATGAAGACATGCCTCATTTACCTGTAAGACAAAATAGACAGATAAAGACCAATGTGAATGCTTAAATCTTTACTTGTGCCGATTAAATCGTGAGAAAGTATTTCTCTAGACTTTATTGTAAGACTTCCTAAAGTGGGAGATATAATAGTGATCTTAGTAGTGGTGGACCGTTTCTCCAAGTACACAACATTCATTTCGGTGCAGAAGTTTAGCTCTACAGAAGAAATGGCTTGAACGATTTTAAACATGTAGTAAAATATTGGGTTGTTTCGAAAAGCATTATCAGTAACAGAGATCCAAGGTTTACACGCTTTTTTTGTAAAGAACTTTTCAAGTTATTAGGGTCAGAACTCAACATATCTTTTAGTTATCACCTGCAAATAGATGGGCAGACAGAACACTTCAATGGGTTGTTAGAAAAATACCTACAACACTTTGTATAGGTGAGTTAAAAGAATTGGCCCACCCTTTCAAGGTTGTCACCAGACAACAATCTAGATTTCCCCATACCTCAGTGGAATAATCTAACCAAAAGAGTCCCTAAGTTTGTGGGCATTCAACTTTGCTAAAAAGTAAAAACAAAGTACTAAAATCGCCAAAACCTTTTTAAAAAAAGCCTCTAGTTTCATGAAGAAGTGGGAAAATAAAGGTCGAAAGAAGCAACACTTTAAAGTGGGAGACTTGGTGCTAGTGAAGTTGGTATCCGAACAGCTTCGATTCCTAA
>NW_018401996.1:2372-2509 GCF_002168275.2 Theobroma umbraticum | reverse complement strand
GAAGAAAAAGATATTCATTGACAAGAAAAGTCCATTTATAGTCATCCATGCCTTTGAGAACCTTATTATTCGCTTTAAATAATTTTATAACCTCATAATTGATTTTAATTTGAGTTTTTATATTTTTTATTAAAACA
>NW_018401996.1:2155-2362 GCF_002168275.2 Theobroma umbraticum | reverse complement strand
GAATGTCTGCCTCGAGAAACGTCAAGAAAAAGATATCCATTGGTAGGAAAAGTCCATTTACAGTCACCTAAGTCTTCGAAAGCCTTATTACTTGCTTTAAATGATTTTATAACCTTATAATTGATTATAATTTAAATTTTTTAATAATTTTCGTTAAAATAGATTATGATTGAATGTCTACCTCAAGAAACATGAAGAAAAAAATAT
>NW_018401996.1:1952-2135 GCF_002168275.2 Theobroma umbraticum | reverse complement strand
TTTATAGTCACCCATGCCTTAAAAAGCCTTATTACTCGCTTTAAATGATTTTATGACCTTATAATTGATTTTAATTTAAATTTTTTTTATCATTTTCATTAAAATAGATTATAATTGAATGTTTTTCTTAAGAAACCTGAAGAAAAAGATATCCATTGGCAAGAAAAGTCCATTTATAGTCAC
>NW_018401996.1:1739-1941 GCF_002168275.2 Theobroma umbraticum | reverse complement strand
AAAGCCTTATTACTCACTTTAAATGATTTTATAACCTTATAATTGATTTTAATTGAAATGTTTTTTATATTTTTTATTAAAACAGATTATAATTGAATGTTTGCCTCGGGAAATGTAAAGAAAAATATATCCATTGACAAGAAAAGTTCATTTATAGTCACCCATGCCTTCGTAAGCCTTATTACTCGCTTTAAATAGTTTT
>NW_018401996.1:1369-1520 GCF_002168275.2 Theobroma umbraticum | reverse complement strand
TGATTTTAATTTGAATATTTTTATAATTTTTATTAAAACAGATTATAATTGAATTTCAGTCTCAAGAAACATGAAGAAAATGATATCCATTGGTCAAAAAAGTCCATTTATAGTCACCCATACCTTAGAAAGCCTTATTACTCGCTTTAAA
>NW_018401996.1:1214-1359 GCF_002168275.2 Theobroma umbraticum | reverse complement strand
ACCTCATAATTGATTTTAATTTGAAATTTTTTATTTTTTTATTAAAATAGATTCTAATTCAATGTGTGCCTCAAAAAACATAAAGAAAATAATATCCATTGGAAAGAGAAGTCCATTTATTGTCACCCATGCCTTCGAAAGCCTT
>NW_018401996.1:1043-1204 GCF_002168275.2 Theobroma umbraticum | reverse complement strand
TTAAATAGTTTTGTAATCTCATAATTAATTTTAAGTTGAACATTTTTATATTTTTTATTAAAACATATTATAATTGAATGTTTATCTTCAGAAACGTGAAGAAAAAGATATCCACGAGTAAGACAAGTCCATTTATAGTCACGGATACCTTCAAAAGCCTT
>NW_018401996.1:617-799 GCF_002168275.2 Theobroma umbraticum | reverse complement strand
TTCGAAAGCCTTATTACTCGCTTTAAATAGTTTTTTAATCTCATAATTGGTTTTGAATTGAATTTTTTTATGTTTCTTCTTAAAACATATAATAATTAAATGGCTACCTTAAAAAAGGTAAAGAAAATGATATCCATTGGCAATAAAAGTCTATTTATAGTCATCCATGCCTTCGAAAGCCT
>NW_018401996.1:119-310 GCF_002168275.2 Theobroma umbraticum | reverse complement strand
ATATTTTTTATTAAAACAGATTATAATTAAATGTCTGCTTCGGAAAACGTGAAGTAAAAGATATCCATTGGTAAAAAAAGTCCATTTATCCACCCATGCCTTTAAAAGCCTTATTACTACCTTTAAATGATTGTATAACCTTATAATTGGTTTTAAGTTGAATTTTTTTTCAATTTTTATAAAAATAGATT
>NW_018401996.1:0-109 GCF_002168275.2 Theobroma umbraticum | reverse complement strand
GTTTGCCTCAAGAAACTGAAACAAAAAGATATCCATTGGTAAGAAAAGTTCATTTACCCACGCCTTCAAAAGCCTCATCACTCGCTTTTAATAATTTTATAACCTCATA
>NW_018401995.1:865-1722 GCF_002168275.2 Theobroma umbraticum | reverse complement strand
GTTAAAAATGGAAAAAACTCTCATAAATGCTTGAATTTGTTTATTCCAAAGCATGGCATTCATATTGATATGATTAATTCTTTTGTGCTTAATTGAAAAATTTTAAAACATGAGAAATTGTTCATGAGTGCTTGACTTTATTATTTTTCATGTGCTTACATTGAAACATTGTGTCTTGAGAATTAAAATGTTCAAATGCTTAGTTTATGAATAATTCTTGAAATATGTTTCATGTTTGTACTTAACTGATTGTTTCAAGATTGAATCATTGCCTACGCTCATACAATTGATTAGGACGAAATTATTGAACTTTATAAAAAAATATTTTTGTTCATCTATTGTTTTGCCCAAGTTAGATGCTTATATGACTTTTAATCTTGCTTGACATTAATGATTGAGTGTAAAACTTGACTAAAGTAATAGAATTACTTATGGTACTTTATTTCCATAACTCAAGCCAAGTTTGATTATGAGATATATAGTGCTACCATAATTGAAATATCTTTTGAAAATGAATTTGATTGTTAACTATGCCTCTTATGAGCTTAAATGATTACATAATCTAAAGATTTTGTGTGCATCTAACATTATCTATAAATAACTTTCATGGTTAATAAACTTGAATTATTTTAATAAGATTAAGAGTAATTCTGTAACACCCCATACCCTCGTTTAGAAGTTAATAAGACTCTATCGATGAGAAGAAAGGTCATTTGACATAAATCTAAGTATTAAAGAATGGTGATAAGTAAAAAGAATATTTTGAAATAAAATAATATTTTATGAACAAAATATTATTAAAATATTAATATTTTATTTAATAGTGAGATTAGTTAAAAGAGAGGGTTATATGACTA
>NW_018401995.1:607-718 GCF_002168275.2 Theobroma umbraticum | reverse complement strand
TGATGAGATGCAAACTTTATATTATATTTGTACACATGTAAAGGAAGGAAAATAAGTAGAAATTGAAATTTAAAAAGTGTTGGAAGGACTAAATTATTAAGCATGAAAGTT
>NW_018401995.1:0-585 GCF_002168275.2 Theobroma umbraticum | reverse complement strand
AGAAAAGTTTGAGGACTTATGTGTAATTTTAACATTTGAAGTTAAATGGAAATTACCAACTAAGGAAGGTTAGATTTTGTGAAATATGAGATATACATGTGAAATTTAGTATTACATGTAAGTTATGTTGTGCAGAAAGGAAAAATTAGTGGGGGACATATGGGACCCCCATCATGTGAAGAAAAAGAAAGAATAAGATTAAAATTTATTTACATGCATTGTGATTGGTGCATTGGTGGCCAAATAAGAGAAGAAGAAGGTAGATTGCATGTGAGTTGAATGGGTCAAAGAATGACTAAATAAAAAAGTGAAGTAAATATAGTGCATCGAATAAAGTAGTCAAGAGAAACAAAAATGGAAATGCAAGTGGCAGTGGAAGGATTTCAAAGGCTTTTGCTTTGTAATTTTTCCACACATAGTACAAGGAAGAAAAGTCAAAAAGCCATTAAGTCTTAGGCAATTCGCATATGCAAAGAAGTGAAGAGGGAAGAAGAGAAAATAATGAAAGTGAAAGAATAGTCAATGAAGGTGACGGGTGAAGGATACAAAAGCTTTTGACTTGCAATTTTAACCACATGTAAAGAA
>NW_018401994.1:3622-3767 GCF_002168275.2 Theobroma umbraticum | reverse complement strand
AATTATGAGATTATAAAACTATTTAAAGTGAGTAATAAAGTTTTCGAAGGCTTGGGTGACTATAAATAGACTTTTCTTACCAATGCATATCTTTTTCTTCACGTTTCCCAAGCTAGGTATTCAATTGTCATCTGTTTTAACCAAA
>NW_018401994.1:3031-3206 GCF_002168275.2 Theobroma umbraticum | reverse complement strand
ATCAATTATGAGATTATAAAACCATTTAAAGCGATTAATAAGGCTTTCAAAGGCAAGGGTGACTATAAATGGACTTTTGATACCAATGAATGGCCTTCTTTTCATGTTTCTCAAGGCAGACATTTAATTATAATCTGTTTAAACTAAAAGTATAAAAAAATTCAACTTAAAATCA
>NW_018401994.1:2918-3021 GCF_002168275.2 Theobroma umbraticum | reverse complement strand
TATAAAACCATTTACAGTGAGTAATAAGGCTTTCAAAGTCTTAGGTGACTATAAATAGGCTTTTCATACAAATGAATAACTTTTTCTTCACATTTCTTGATGT
>NW_018401994.1:2272-2908 GCF_002168275.2 Theobroma umbraticum | reverse complement strand
TTATAATCTGTTTTAATCAAAAATAGAAAAAACTCAACTTAGAGTCAATTATGAGACTATAAAACCATTTAAAGTAAGTAATAAAGCTTTTAGAGGCATAGATGACTATAAATGGACTTTTCTTGCCAATGATTGATTTTTTCTTCACGTTTCCCTTGGTAGACGTTAAACAATAATCTGCTAAACCAAAAATGTAAATTCAACTTCAAATCAATTATGAACGAAAAATGTAAAAAAATTCAACATAAAATCGATTATGAGATTATAAAACCTTTCAAAGCGAGTAATAAGGTTTTTGAAGGCATGGGTGACTATTAATAGACCTTTCTTGCCAATGAATATCTTTTTCTCCACGTTATGTAAGGTATACATTCAATTATAATATGCTTTAACAGAAATTGTAAAAACGTTCAACTTCAAATCAATTATGAGATTATAAACCCGTTAAAATCGAGTAATAAGGCTTTCAAAGGCATAGGTGACTATAAATAGACTTTTCTTGTTAATGAATATTTTTTTCTTCACGTTTCTTGAGGTAGACATTCAATTATAATTTGTTTTAATCAAAAATAAAAAAAATCAACTTAAAGTCAATTATGAGATCATAAAACTATTTAAAGCAAGTAATAAGGCTTT
>NW_018401994.1:1958-2262 GCF_002168275.2 Theobroma umbraticum | reverse complement strand
GGTGACTATAAATGGACTTTTCTTACCAATAGATATATTTTTCTTAATGTTTCTAAAGGTATATATTCAATTATATTCTATTTTAATAAAAATATAAAAAAGGTCAACTTCAAATCAATTATGAAGTTATAAAACCATATAAAGCAACTAATAAGGCTTTCGAAGGCTTGGGTAACTATAAATAGGCTTTTCTTGCAAATGAATGGCTTTTTCTTCACGTTTCTCACTGTAGACATTCAACTGTAATCAATTTTAATCAAAAATACAAAAGAATTGAATTTAAAATCAATTATGAGATTACAAA
>NW_018401994.1:1809-1948 GCF_002168275.2 Theobroma umbraticum | reverse complement strand
GTGAGTAATAAGGCTTTTGAAGGCATGGGTGAGTATAAATGGACTTTTCTTACCAATAAATATCTTTTTCTTCATGTTTCTGAAGGTAGATATTCAATTATAATCTATTTTAACCAAAAATATAAAAAAAATTAACTTC
>NW_018401994.1:1407-1799 GCF_002168275.2 Theobroma umbraticum | reverse complement strand
TGAGATTATAAAACCATTTAAAGTAGGTAATAAGGCTTTTAAAGGCATGAGTGACTATAAATAGACTCTTCTTACCAATGAATGAGTTTTTCTTCATCTTTCTCTATGTAGACATTCAATTATAATCTGTTTGAATCAAAAATATAAATAAATTCAACTTAAAATTAACTATAAGATTATAAAATCATTTAAAGCAAGTAATAAGGATTTCGAAGGTTTGGGTGACTACAAATAGGTTCTCTTGCCTATGAATGACTTTTTCTTCACGTTTCTCGAGGTAGACATTCACTTATAATCTATTTTAACAAAAAATAAAAAAAATTAACTTAAAGTCAATTATGAGATTATAAAAATATTTAGGTGGCGTTTGGTACTTTACAATGCAATGTGAT
>NW_018401994.1:1198-1397 GCF_002168275.2 Theobroma umbraticum | reverse complement strand
GTGATTGCAAGTAATGTGATTGCAAGCAATGTGATTGTAGAGAAAATAACATTACAGTATTTGGTATATAAGTAAAATAATGATTAAAATGCAAGAAAGATAACATTGCAGCGTTTGGTTTACAAGTACTTTGCTGGGAATATAATATTAATTTCAAAATTACCCCTAATTATTAAAATACAAGTTTAATATATTTATA
>NW_018401994.1:1060-1188 GCF_002168275.2 Theobroma umbraticum | reverse complement strand
TTAATTTTTATATAATATCATCTCTTAAATATATTTTATTTTTATTTATTATTTTAATCTTTTATTTTTTATTTTTAATATATTTATCTTTTTTATTATTAATTTTTATATAATATCATCTCTTAAAT
>NW_018401994.1:478-776 GCF_002168275.2 Theobroma umbraticum | reverse complement strand
AGGTAATAAAGTTGAAGGGTAAAATTATCTTTAAGAACATTGCAGAGTGCAATGCAATGTGATTGCATTAGTTTTGGACTGCAATCACATTATATCTTTTAGCTGTAATGTGATTGCGTTGCAATCTTAAATTGTAGTGGTCTGTTGTAAAATAAACACTGCAATGTAATTTAATTGGACACATTGCAGGGAATGTGCTCTCACTTCCCTCATACTAAACGCTACCTTAAAGCGAGTAATAACGCTTTTGAAGGTATGGATGACTATAAATAGACTTTTCTTGCTAATGAATGTCTTT
>NW_018401994.1:402-468 GCF_002168275.2 Theobroma umbraticum | reverse complement strand
TTCCTAAGGTAGACATTCAATTATACTATGTTTTAACAACAAATGTAAAAAAATTCAACTTCAAAT
>NW_018401994.1:0-392 GCF_002168275.2 Theobroma umbraticum | reverse complement strand
ATTATAAAACTATTTAAAGCAAGTAACAAGGCTTTTAAAGGCATTGGTGAGTATAAATGGACTTTTCTGTCAGTGAATGGCTTTTTCTTCACGTGTCTTAAGGTAGACATTCAATTATAATTTATTTTAACTAAAAATACAAAAGAATTCAACTTAAAGTCAATGATGAGATTACAAAACTGTTTAAAGCGAATAACAAGGCTTTTGAAGGAATAAATGACTATAAATGGACTTTTCTTCTCAATAAATGGCCTTTTTTCACATTTCTGGAGGTAGGCATTTAATTATAATATGTTTAACCAAAACTACAAAAAAAATCACCATAAAGTCAATTATAAGATTATGAAACCATTTAAAGCGAGTAATAAGGCTTTCGAAGGCTTGAGTGACTA
>NW_018401993.1:1104-1217 GCF_002168275.2 Theobroma umbraticum | reverse complement strand
ATGGAATTTAACATAATTTTGTATATGATGTTGCAATAAGATAAAAAATTTGGAGACAGATTAGAATGCTTTTTTTTATTACAATCTCTCTTTCTTTCCTGTGCTTATCTAAT
>NW_018401993.1:921-1084 GCF_002168275.2 Theobroma umbraticum | reverse complement strand
GGGACTCAAAAGCCCCAAGGTCTGCTCACTTTATTATATAAAGTTATTTTGTCAAATTTTTGGTACTAAAATACTTAAGTTCTTGAGTTTTAGGTTTAGATTTAGGTACTTTTATTTACTTTTCTTAATTCAGTTTAAATCATATAGAGTCAATTTAATTCAA
>NW_018401993.1:745-893 GCF_002168275.2 Theobroma umbraticum | reverse complement strand
TGTCTTAAGTTTAGCTATTACTTTTTTAGTCTTTGTTTAATTTCCTAAGTGAGTCGGGGTTTTCATATCTTTTTAACCCGGTTAGGTGCCTTTAAACCTTTTGAACTTTATTAGGTGCCTTTGCACCTTTTGAATTATATTAGGTGCC
>NW_018401993.1:604-735 GCF_002168275.2 Theobroma umbraticum | reverse complement strand
TTGAACTTTGTTAGGTGCCTTAACACCTATGGAACTTTGTAAGATGCCTACCTGTTGAATATTGTTAGGTGTCGTAGCATCGTTGATAACTTTGTTTTTTTTCTGTCTCATCAAAATTTTTAGGCTCAATT
>NW_018401993.1:469-594 GCF_002168275.2 Theobroma umbraticum | reverse complement strand
TGTGTTGACTTTTAGTTTTTTACATATTTTTTAAAGATGGAGCTTTTGCTTCTATTCTAAGAGAGTTTTCGTCATTGTTTTTCTTGTTCTCTAAGCTCATTTCTTCCATTTGTCTCTCAAGGTTC
>NW_018401993.1:0-166 GCF_002168275.2 Theobroma umbraticum | reverse complement strand
ATGTTTGATTTTTTGCTTTTGTATAATTCATAGGGAGTTTTAGATATTATGGCCGTTATTGAAACTCCATTTAGAATGTAGGCTACTGTATTGACAACTTCTGCCCAAAAAAACTTTGGTAAATTATTTTCACCGAGCATGGTTCAAGCCATTACTTTTAAAGTTC
>NW_018401992.1:907-1044 GCF_002168275.2 Theobroma umbraticum | reverse complement strand
AACATAAAGAAAAAGATATCCATTAGTAAGAAAAGTTCATTTATAGTCACCCATGCCTTTAAAAGCCTGATTACTCGCTTTAAATAGTTTATTAATCTCACAATTACTTTTAAGTTGAACTTTTTTATATTTATTAT
>NW_018401992.1:758-897 GCF_002168275.2 Theobroma umbraticum | reverse complement strand
TATAATTACATGTTTACCTCAAGAAACGTGAAGAAAAAGATATCCATTAGGAAGAAAAGTCTGTTTATAGTCATTGATGCCGTCAAAAGCCTTATTAGTCGCTTTAAATGATTTTATAACCTTATAATTGATTTTAATT
>NW_018401992.1:242-427 GCF_002168275.2 Theobroma umbraticum | reverse complement strand
AAACAGATTATAATTGAATGTCTGTTTTGAGAAACGTAAAGAAAAAGATATCTATTGGTAAGAAAAGTCTATTTATAGTCACCAATGCGTTCGAAAGTCTTATTACTCGCTTTAAATAGTTTATTAATCTCATAATTGTTTTTAAGTTGAACTTTTTTATATTTATTATTAAAACAGATTATAAT
>NW_018401992.1:119-232 GCF_002168275.2 Theobroma umbraticum | reverse complement strand
CCTTGGGAAACGTGAAGAAAAAGATATCCATTAGCAAGAAAAGTCTTTTTATAGTCACTGATGCCGTCAAAAGCCTTATTACTCGTTTTAAATGATTTTATAACCTTATAATT
>NW_018401992.1:0-109 GCF_002168275.2 Theobroma umbraticum | reverse complement strand
TGAATTTTTTTATATTTTTTAGTAAAACAGATTATAATTGAATGTTTTCCTTGAGAAATGTAAAGAAAAAGATATCCATTGGAAAGAAAAGTCCATTTATAGTCACTCA
>NW_018401991.1:940-1061 GCF_002168275.2 Theobroma umbraticum | reverse complement strand
GACTCTAAATGGACTTTTCTTGCCAATGGATATCTTTTCCTTCACATTTCTCTCGGTAGACATTTAATTATAATCTGTTTTAATAAAAAATATAAAAAGATTCAAATTAAAATCAATTATG
>NW_018401991.1:343-591 GCF_002168275.2 Theobroma umbraticum | reverse complement strand
TATAAAAAAATTCAAATTAAATCAATTATGAGGTTATAAAATCATTAAAAGCGATTGATAAGGCTTCTGAAGGCGTGGGTGACTATAAATGGACTTTTCTTACTAATGGATATCTTTTCTTCACGTTTCTCAAGGTAGATATTCAATTATAATTTGTTTGAATAAAAAATATAAAAAAGCCCAAATTAAAATGAATTATGAGGTTAAAAAATCATTGAAAGCGAGTAATAAAGCTTTTGAAGGCATAG
>NW_018401991.1:169-333 GCF_002168275.2 Theobroma umbraticum | reverse complement strand
ATGGACTTTTCTTGCCAATGGATATCTCTTTCCTCACGTTTCTCGAGATAAATTTTTAATTTTAATCTGTTTTATTAAAAAGTAAAAAAAAAATTAAATTTAAATCAATTATGAGTTTATAAAATCATTTACAGCGAGTTATAAGGCTTTTGAAGGCATCAGTG
>NW_018401991.1:0-159 GCF_002168275.2 Theobroma umbraticum | reverse complement strand
GACTTTTCTTGCCAATGGATATCTTTTTGTTCCGGTTTCTTGATATGCAGACGTTCAATTATAATTTTTTTCTATAAAAATTGGAAAAAGATTCAACCTAAAACTAATTATGAGGTTATACAATCATTTAAAGCGAGTAATAAAGCTTTCGAAGGTATG
>NW_018401990.1:999-1156 GCF_002168275.2 Theobroma umbraticum | reverse complement strand
AATATTCAATTCTAATCTGCTCTAACCAGAAAGGTCAAAATATTCAACCTAAAATCAATTATGAAGTTCTAAAACCATTTAAAACGAGTAATAAGCCTTTTGAAAGAATGAGTGACTATAAATAGAGTTTTCTTGCCAATGAATACCTTTTTCTTCA
>NW_018401990.1:654-788 GCF_002168275.2 Theobroma umbraticum | reverse complement strand
CTTGTCAATGAATGCCTTTTTCTTTATGTTTCTCAAGGTAGGCATTCAATTATAGTCTGTTTTAATAAGAAATGTGAAAAAATTCAACTTAGAATCAATTACGGCATTATAAAACCATTTAAAGTGAGTAATGT
>NW_018401990.1:0-191 GCF_002168275.2 Theobroma umbraticum | reverse complement strand
TTTAACTAGAAAGGTTAAAAAATTCAACCTAAAATCAAGTATGAGGTTATAAAACTATTTAAAGCGAGTAATAAGACTTTTTGATGGTATGGGTGACTATAAATGGACTTTTCCTACCAATTAAAGCTTTTTTCTTCACGTTTGTCAATGTAGACCTTCAATTCTAGTCAGTTTTAAATAAAAATGTACAA
>NW_018401989.1:1135-1292 GCF_002168275.2 Theobroma umbraticum | reverse complement strand
CATTTAAAGTGAGTAATAAGGCTTTAGAAGGAATGGGTGACTATAAATGGACTTCGCTTGAAATTGAATACTTTTTCTTTCACGTCTCTCGAGATAGACATTAAATTATTGTCTGTTTTAATCCAAAATGTAAAAAAATTCAACTTAAAATCAATTA
>NW_018401989.1:635-779 GCF_002168275.2 Theobroma umbraticum | reverse complement strand
AGTAATAAGGCTTTTAAAGGAATGGGTGACTATAAATAGACTTTTCTTGTCAATAAATGCTTTTGTCTTCATATTTCTTAAGATAAACAGTCAATTATTATCTGTTTTAATCAAAAATGTAAAAAAATTGAACTTAAAATCAAT
>NW_018401989.1:0-147 GCF_002168275.2 Theobroma umbraticum | reverse complement strand
CTATAAATAGACTTTTCTTGTCAATGAATACTTTTTTCTTCACTTTTCTCATGATAGACATTCAATTATAGTCTGTTTTAATGAGAAATGTACAAAAATTGAACTTAAAATTAATTATGAGCTTATAAAACTATTTAGAATGAGTAA
>NW_018401988.1:1543-1651 GCF_002168275.2 Theobroma umbraticum | reverse complement strand
AACATAGTATAATTGAATGTCTCCCTTGAGAAAAGTGAAGAAAAAAGCATCCATGTGCAAGAAAAGCCTTCCATTCCTTCAAAAGCCTTATTACTCATTTTAAATGGT
>NW_018401988.1:1392-1533 GCF_002168275.2 Theobroma umbraticum | reverse complement strand
AATAATTGATTTTAAGTTGAATTTTTTTACATTTTTGATTAAAACAGATAATATATGACTGTCTATCTCGAGAAACGTAACGATAAAAGCATTCATTGATAAGAAAAGTCCATTTATAGTCACTCATTTCTTCAAAAGCCT
>NW_018401988.1:1182-1303 GCF_002168275.2 Theobroma umbraticum | reverse complement strand
AATTGAATATTTACCTCAAGAAACGTGAAGAAAAAAACATTCATTGGCAAGAAAGGTCCATTTATAGTCATCTTTTTCTTCAAAGGCCATATTACTCACTTCAAATGGTTTTATAATCTCA
>NW_018401988.1:867-1031 GCF_002168275.2 Theobroma umbraticum | reverse complement strand
CACTTTAAATGGTTTTATAATGTCATAATTGATTTTAAGTTGAATTTTTTTAAAATTTTCATTATAACAGACTATAATTGAATGTCTACCTCAAGAAAAGTGAAGAAAAATACATTTTTTGGCAAGAAAAATCCATTTATAGTCACCCATTCCTTCAAAAGTCT
>NW_018401988.1:691-857 GCF_002168275.2 Theobroma umbraticum | reverse complement strand
TTTAAATAGTTTATAATCTAATAATTGATTTTAAGTTAAAATTTTTTTTCATTTTTTGTTAAAACAGGATATAATTGAATGTCTGCCTCGAGAACCTTAGAGAAAAAATCACTCATTGATAATAAAAGTCTATTCATAGCCTTCCAGTCCTTCAATAGCCTTTTTA
>NW_018401988.1:283-406 GCF_002168275.2 Theobroma umbraticum | reverse complement strand
AGAAAAGTCTATTTATAGCCTCTCATTCCTTCAAAAGCCTTATTACTTTCTTTACGTGGTTTTATAATTTAATAATTGATTTTTCATTGATGTTTTTTACATTTTTGATTAAAATAGATAATA
>NW_018401988.1:0-142 GCF_002168275.2 Theobroma umbraticum | reverse complement strand
AAATGGTTTTCTAATCTCATAATTGATTTTAAGTTCAATTTTTTTACATTTTTTCATTAAAACAAACTATAATTGAATGTTTGCCTTCAGAAGTATAAAGAAAAAAGTATTGATTGGCAAGAAAAGTCTGTTTACAGCCTCC
>NW_018401987.1:1414-1542 GCF_002168275.2 Theobroma umbraticum | reverse complement strand
CCTCGAGAACCATGAAGAAAAAAGCATTCATTGATAACAAAAGTCTATTTATAGACTCTCAGTCCTTCAACAGCCTTTTTTACTCGTTCTAAATGGTTTTATAATCTCATAATTAATTTTAAGTGTAA
>NW_018401987.1:980-1132 GCF_002168275.2 Theobroma umbraticum | reverse complement strand
AGCCTTTTTACTTGCTTTAAATGATTTTATAATCTAATAATTGATTTTAATTAAAATATTTTTATATTTTTGATTAAAACAGACAAGAATTGACTATTTATCTTGAGAAACGTGAAGACAAAAGTATTCAATGGCAAGAAAAGTCTATTTAT
>NW_018401987.1:817-963 GCF_002168275.2 Theobroma umbraticum | reverse complement strand
AAAGCCTTATTACTCATTTTAAAGGGTTTTCTAATCTAATAATTGATTTTAAGTGGATATTGTTTTATATTTTTATTAAAATAGATAACAATTGACTGTCTATCTCGAGAAACGTGACGACAAAAGCATTCATTGACAAGAAAAGT
>NW_018401987.1:593-805 GCF_002168275.2 Theobroma umbraticum | reverse complement strand
ACTCATTCCTTCAAAAGTCTTATTACTCGCTTTAAATGGTTTTCTAATCTCATACTTGATTTTAGGATGAATTGTTTTACATTTTTAATTAAAACAGACTATAATTGAATATTTACCTCCAGAAACATGAAAAAAAATGCATTCATTGGTGAAAAAAATCTATTTATAGCCTCTCTTTCCTTCAAAAGCCTTATTACTTGCTTTAAATGGTT
>NW_018401987.1:421-567 GCF_002168275.2 Theobroma umbraticum | reverse complement strand
TAAATTTTTTTACATTTTTGATTAAAACAGACAATAATTGATTGTCTATCTTGAAAAACGTGAAGATAAAAGTATTCAATGGCAAGAAAATACTATTTATAGCCTCTCATTCCTTCAAAAGCCTTATTACTCGTTTTAAATAGTTT
>NW_018401987.1:187-407 GCF_002168275.2 Theobroma umbraticum | reverse complement strand
TGATTTTAAGTTGAATTTTTTTATATTTTTGATTAAAACAGACAACAATTCACTAGCTATCTTGAAAAACATGAAGACAAAGCATTCATTGACAAAAAAAAGTCCATTTATAGTCACCTTTTCCTTCAAAAGCCATATTACTAACTTCGAATAGTTTTATAATCTAATAATTGATTTTATGTTGAATATTTTTAAATTTTTTGTTAAAACAGACTATAAT
>NW_018401987.1:0-137 GCF_002168275.2 Theobroma umbraticum | reverse complement strand
ATTACTCGCTTTAAATGGTTTTATAATCTAATAATTGAGTTTAAGTTGAATTTTGTTATATTTTTTATTAAAACAGATAATACTTGAATGTCTATCTCGAGAAACGTTAAGGAAAAAGTATTCATTATCAAGAAAAG
>NW_018401986.1:2663-2761 GCF_002168275.2 Theobroma umbraticum | reverse complement strand
ACTTAAAATCAATTATGAGATTATAAAGCCATTTAAAGCGAGTAATAAAGCTTTATAAGGCATGCGTGACTATAAACAGACTTTTCTTGTCAATGAAT
>NW_018401986.1:2533-2653 GCF_002168275.2 Theobroma umbraticum | reverse complement strand
TCACGTTTCTCAAGGTAAACATTTAATTATAATCCGTTTTAACCAAAAATATAAAAAAATTCAGCTTAAAATCAATTATGAGGTTATAAATCCATTTAAAGCAAGTAATAAGGCTTTTGA
>NW_018401986.1:2049-2341 GCF_002168275.2 Theobroma umbraticum | reverse complement strand
AAGTCAATTATGAAATTATAAAACCATTTAAAGCGAGTAATAAGGCTTTGGAAGGCATCGGTGACTATAAATGGACTTGTCTTGCAAATGAATGGCTTTTTCTTTATGTTTCTCAAGGTAGAGATTTAATTATAATCCATTTGAACCAAAAATGGAAAAAAAATTCAACTTAAAATTAATTTTGAGATTATAAAACCATTTAAAACGAGAAATAAGGCTTTCGAAGGCATGGGTGATGATAAATGGACTTTACTTGCCAATGAATGGCTTTTTCTTCACGTTTCTTGAGGTA
>NW_018401986.1:1703-1790 GCF_002168275.2 Theobroma umbraticum | reverse complement strand
CAAGGTAGACATATAATTATAATTTGTTTTAACCAAAAATAAAAAAATATTCAATTTAAAATTAATTATGAGGTTATGCAATCATTT
>NW_018401986.1:1622-1693 GCF_002168275.2 Theobroma umbraticum | reverse complement strand
ATAAGGCTTTCAAAGGTGTGGGTGATTATAAATGGACTTTTTCTGTCAATGAATTGCTTTTTCTTCACGTT
>NW_018401986.1:1517-1612 GCF_002168275.2 Theobroma umbraticum | reverse complement strand
GACATATAATTATAATTTGTTTTAACAAAAAATGAAAAAATATTCAACTTAAAATCATTGATGAGGTTATAAAACCATTTAAAGCTAGTAATAAG
>NW_018401986.1:874-1004 GCF_002168275.2 Theobroma umbraticum | reverse complement strand
ACTATAAATGGACTTTTCTTGCCAATGAATGGCTTTCTCTTCACGGTTCTGGAGAATGACATTTAATTATAATCTGTTTTAGCAAAAAATGTAAAACAATTTAAGTTAAAATCAATTATGAGATTATAAA
>NW_018401986.1:406-548 GCF_002168275.2 Theobroma umbraticum | reverse complement strand
ATTATCTACTTTAACCAAAAATTCAAAAAAATTCAACTTAAAATCAATTATGAGGTTTTACAACCATTTAAAGCGAATAAAAAGGCTTGCGAAGGCATGGGCGACTATGAATGGACTTTTCCTGCCAATGAATGGCTTTTTC
>NW_018401986.1:293-396 GCF_002168275.2 Theobroma umbraticum | reverse complement strand
TCAAGGTAGACATTTAATTATAATCTGTTTTAACGAAAAAGGTAAAAATATTCAACTTAATATCAATTATGAGGTTATAAATCCATTTAAAGCGAGTAATAAG
>NW_018401986.1:119-269 GCF_002168275.2 Theobroma umbraticum | reverse complement strand
AAATAGGCTTTTCTTGTCAATGAATGGCTCTTTGTTCATGTTTCTCAAGGTACAGAATTAATTAGAATCTATTTTAACTAAAATAAAAAAAGAATTCAACTTAAAGTCAATTATCAAATTATAAAACTATTTAAAGCGAGTAATAAGGCT
>NW_018401986.1:0-109 GCF_002168275.2 Theobroma umbraticum | reverse complement strand
TCGGTGACTATAAATAGGCTTTTCTTGCCAATGAAGGGCTCTTTCTTCATATTTGTCAAGGTAAACATTCAATTATTATCTATTTTAACCAAAAATGTAAAACAAATTC
>NW_018401985.1:964-1066 GCF_002168275.2 Theobroma umbraticum | reverse complement strand
AGCATTCATTGGTGAGAAAAGTCTATTTATAGCCTCTCATTCCTTCAAAAGCCTGCTTACTTGCTTTAAAAGGTTTTATAATCTAATAATTGATTTTAAGTT
>NW_018401985.1:852-954 GCF_002168275.2 Theobroma umbraticum | reverse complement strand
AAATTTTTTATTAAAATAGACATCAATTGACTGTCTATCATGAGAAACATGAAGACAAAAGCATTCATTGACAAGAAAAGTCCATTTATAGCCACCCATTCC
>NW_018401985.1:159-285 GCF_002168275.2 Theobroma umbraticum | reverse complement strand
TTCAAAAGCCTTATTACTCATTTTAAATGGTTTTATAATGTCATAATTGATTTTCAGTTCAATTTTTTTACTTTTTTCATTAAAATAGACTATAATTGAATGTCTACCTCAAGAAACATGAAGAAA
>NW_018401985.1:0-149 GCF_002168275.2 Theobroma umbraticum | reverse complement strand
TTGGCAAGAAAAGTCCATTTATAGTCACCCATTCCTTCAAAACTCTTATTACTCGCTTTAAGTAGTTTATAATCTAATAATAGATTTTAAGTTGAAATTTTTTACAATTTCATTAAAATAGACTATAATTGAACGTCTGCCCTGACAAA
>NW_018401984.1:2842-3091 GCF_002168275.2 Theobroma umbraticum | reverse complement strand
ATTCCAATGCACCAAATAGTGCATCTTGTTGTGCCTTTGGTGGGCAGCCATGGTACTCATAACCTTGTCCTTATTGGGCTAGTTCAAGCCTAAACAGGGTAAGATCCATTTTCAATGTTTTCCTTAGATGTGGTTTGTTTGTTCATTGTGATCGGCCCAATTGGTTATGCTAAAAGTACATTATTAGAAGCATATGATTAATTTAACTAGGTTTAAAAATATATTGTAAAAAGATTACGTGATGTTTTA
>NW_018401984.1:2601-2722 GCF_002168275.2 Theobroma umbraticum | reverse complement strand
TAGGTTAAATAGGATATATGATCTAAAATGAATGAAAATAAAAAATGAATATATGATCTAAAAATACTAATAGTAGATCTAAGTTAAGAATTAAAATATATGAGAGAAATAAATATATATT
>NW_018401984.1:2497-2591 GCF_002168275.2 Theobroma umbraticum | reverse complement strand
AAGTAGAATTAAGTAAGAAAATGTTAGTTGTAAAAAAAATATATAAAAAAATGTAAAAATATATATTTAATAAAAAGATATTTAGTCATATGAA
>NW_018401984.1:2039-2282 GCF_002168275.2 Theobroma umbraticum | reverse complement strand
AAGAATATGATATAGTATAGAATTATTAAATATAAAAATATAATGATTATTTTAAGATCAATACCGATGATGGAATATTCATTCAGAATTCGAGAAGTAGTAATTCAGAATAAACTTTTCCAGGTAAAGGATTTATATCAAGACCCTACCAGTACGATGAAAGGATTTTAATTTTGAGTCTCGATAATAATAAAATAATAATAATAATAAATATATAAATAATACAATAATTAGTGAAAAAAA
>NW_018401984.1:1588-1713 GCF_002168275.2 Theobroma umbraticum | reverse complement strand
TGATGAGGGAACTTTTTAAAAAAGCTTGTGAAGGTGAGTTCCTTTGCAAAATTCACTACGTGAAAGGATATTTTCGAGTCCCACTAGTACGATGGCAGGGCTCGAAGAATGTCTTTAATCAAAGG
>NW_018401984.1:1149-1307 GCF_002168275.2 Theobroma umbraticum | reverse complement strand
AATGGCATTATCTAGATTTTATGCCATGCATTTCATAATTGCATCATGTGTACACACTTGTAAAATCAAATAAAATATTTTAATTTATTAATAAAATAAAAGAGAAATTAAATAAACAACAATTAAGGAAACATAAGAATAAAATAAATGGTTTAGGA
>NW_018401984.1:887-1018 GCF_002168275.2 Theobroma umbraticum | reverse complement strand
GTTTGTTGTTCTTTAGATGGATCTAAAATTGATTTAGGACTTTGTCGAATAGAAAAAATTTCATAAGTAACCAATCGTACCTAGATAAAATAAGATTGGTTGCATCTCCCTTAATTTTCCACGTGTAGCAA
>NW_018401984.1:513-675 GCF_002168275.2 Theobroma umbraticum | reverse complement strand
GTCATTCATGCTATTGAAAGGCTAGTTGCTCGCTTTAAATGATTTTAAATTAATTTTTTTTTATTATTGGTTCAAACCTATCATAACTGGATACTTATAATGCGAAGGGTGAAGCGGATCCCATCTATTGATGATAAAATTCCATTTATAGTCACTCATGCC
>NW_018401984.1:159-495 GCF_002168275.2 Theobroma umbraticum | reverse complement strand
GTCTTTAAATGGTTTTATAATCTCGTAAATGATTTTAAATTAAAATATTTTTTAATTTTAGCTAAAAGAGATCATATTTGGTTTATTTGCATTAGGAAACATAAAGCAGATCCCATCCATTGACAAGAAAAGTCCAATTATAGTTACTTATGCCATTGGAAGCTTTGTTATTCGCTTTAAATAGTTTTATAATCTTATAAATAATTTGTAATTGATATGTTTTTGTGTTTTGGTTAAAAATATCATTTTTGGATGTTTGCATTGGGAAACATGAAGCGAATACCATCCATTAACAAGAAAAGTCCGTTTATATTGATGCATGCCATCGAAAGTCTA
>NW_018401984.1:0-111 GCF_002168275.2 Theobroma umbraticum | reverse complement strand
TGATTTCATTTTTTATTCAAGCAAATAGAAATTGGATGTTTGAATTAGGAAATGCGAAGCAGAAGGCATTCATGGTAAAGAAAAGTCCAATTATAGTCACTTATGCCCTCG
>NW_018401983.1:1770-1880 GCF_002168275.2 Theobroma umbraticum | reverse complement strand
TTAAAACTAATGATAATTGAATGTATACCGCAACAAATGTGAAGACAAGAGCATTTATTGGCAAGAAAAGTCCATTTATAGTCTCCAAGTCCTTCAAAAGCCTTATTACT
>NW_018401983.1:1213-1355 GCF_002168275.2 Theobroma umbraticum | reverse complement strand
TAAGTTGAATTTTTTTACATTTTTGATTAAAACAGACTATAATTGAATATCTACTATAGGAAACGTGATTAAAAGAGTATTCATAGGGAAGAAAAGTCTTTTTATAGTCTCTCAATCCTTCAAAAGCCTTATTACTCGCTTT
>NW_018401983.1:964-1045 GCF_002168275.2 Theobroma umbraticum | reverse complement strand
TTATTAAAACAGATTATAATTGAACGTTTGCCTTTAAAAACGTGTAGAAAAAAGTATTTATTGGCAAGAAAAGTCTATTTA
>NW_018401983.1:825-954 GCF_002168275.2 Theobroma umbraticum | reverse complement strand
TTCCTTCAAAAACACCTTATTACTCGTTTTAAATAGTTTAATAATCTAATAATTAATTTTTAGTTGATTTTTTTTACATTTTTTGATTAAAACAGACTATAATTGAATATCTATCTCAGGAAACGTGAA
>NW_018401983.1:676-795 GCF_002168275.2 Theobroma umbraticum | reverse complement strand
ATTTATAGTCTACAAGTCCTTCAAAAGCCTTATTGCTCGCTTTAAATGATTTTATAATCTCATAGTTGATTTTAAGTTGAAGTTTTTTACATTTTTCATTAAAACAGACTATAATTGAT
>NW_018401983.1:0-168 GCF_002168275.2 Theobroma umbraticum | reverse complement strand
CTTGCTTTAAATGGTTTTCTAATCTCATAATTGATTTTTAATTGAATTTTTTTTGCAATTTCATTAACACAAATAATAATTAAATGTTTATATTGAGAAACGTGAAGAAAAAGTATTCATTGGTAAGAAAGTCCATTTATAGTCACCCATTCCTTCAAAAGCCTTATT
>NW_018401982.1:1363-1484 GCF_002168275.2 Theobroma umbraticum | reverse complement strand
TTTCTCAATTTCACACCCCCAAACTTATTTCTTTTATTGGGCAATGAGATGAGTGCATAACTTTTTTTTGACTTATGCACTTAGGAATGAGGGATGCAAGAATTGTTGAAAATATTATTAT
>NW_018401982.1:1071-1244 GCF_002168275.2 Theobroma umbraticum | reverse complement strand
GAAACTGAGGATAATTTATGTAAAGGAAGGCTACAAAAGGCTCAATCGGTTCAAGAATGGCCTAAATCATCTCCTTAACTAAGTATAGCTTAGGATTTCACCTCGAGAGAGAATCAAATAAATTCTAGAACATAATACATAATTCAAAAATTTGCATTCACATAAACCTTTTC
>NW_018401982.1:337-453 GCF_002168275.2 Theobroma umbraticum | reverse complement strand
GCAAAACAAGCTAGGTAGAAATTAGAACTACTTCTTTAAATAGAAAAACAAAAACTAACTAGAATAACAACTAAACTTAGAAAAAAATATCTTGGGTTGCCTCCCAAGAAGCGCTT
>NW_018401982.1:0-110 GCF_002168275.2 Theobroma umbraticum | reverse complement strand
AGATATTGGTGGAGGATGCTCCTTTGGTGACAGCTTGGGTCTCACGGGTGGAGGGTGTGGCTTAAACTCAAAGGTTGATGCCTGCTCACTTCTAGGTGGAGAAATAAGTT
>NW_018401981.1:2699-2835 GCF_002168275.2 Theobroma umbraticum | reverse complement strand
GTGACTCTAAATAGGCTTTTCTTGCCAATGAATGGCTCTTGCTTCATATTTTTCATGGTAGACATTCCATTATTATCTTTTTAAACAAGAATATAAAAAAAATCAACTTAAAATCAATTCTGAGATTATAAAATCA
>NW_018401981.1:2579-2689 GCF_002168275.2 Theobroma umbraticum | reverse complement strand
GTAATAAGGCTTTCGAAGGCGTGGGTAACTATAAATGGACTTTTCCTGCCAATGAGTAGCTTTTTCTTCACATTTCTCAAGGTAGACATTTAATTATAATCTGTTTTAAC
>NW_018401981.1:2403-2566 GCF_002168275.2 Theobroma umbraticum | reverse complement strand
AAATTCAACTTAAAATCAATTATGAGGTTATAAATCCATTTAAAGCGAGTAATATGGCTTTCGAACGCTTGGGTGACTATAAATAGGCTTTTCTTGTTAATAAATAACCCTTTCTTCATGTTTCTCAAGGTAGACGATTAATTATAATCTATTTTAATTGAAA
>NW_018401981.1:2068-2197 GCF_002168275.2 Theobroma umbraticum | reverse complement strand
ATAAAACCATTTAAAGCGAGTAATAAAGATTTTGAAGGTATGGGTGACTATAAAAGGACTTGTCTTGCAAACGATGGCTTTTTATTCATGTTTCTCGAGGTACACATTTAATTATAATCTATTTTAACC
>NW_018401981.1:1916-2058 GCF_002168275.2 Theobroma umbraticum | reverse complement strand
AACAGGCTTTTCTTGTTTATTAATGGCTCTTTCTCCACGTTTCTTGAGGTAAACATTCAATTATTGTCTATTTTAACCAGAAATACAAAAAAATTCAACTTAAAATCAATTATGAGGTTATATAACCATTTAAAGCAAGTAA
>NW_018401981.1:1506-1762 GCF_002168275.2 Theobroma umbraticum | reverse complement strand
AGTGAGTAATAAGGCTTTTGAAGGCTTGGGTGACTATAAATAGGCTTTTCTTGTTAATGAATGTCTCTTTCTTCATGTTTCTCAAGGTAGACGATTAAGTATACCTTAATCAATTATGAGATTTTGCAATCATTTAAAGCGGGTAATAAGGCTTTCGAAGGTGTGGATGACTATAAATGGGCTTTTTCTACCAATAAATTGCTTTTTTCTTCACGTTTGTCAAGGTAGACATATAATTATAATTTGTTTTAACCAA
>NW_018401981.1:1242-1395 GCF_002168275.2 Theobroma umbraticum | reverse complement strand
AACAATTCAACTTAAAATCAATTATGATGTTATAAAACCATTTAAAGCGAGCAAAAAGGCTTTCAAAGGTGTGGGTGACTGTAGATGGACTTTTCTTGTCAATGAATGGCTTTCTCTTCATGTTTCCCAAGATAGACATTCAATTATTATTTG
>NW_018401981.1:855-1015 GCF_002168275.2 Theobroma umbraticum | reverse complement strand
TTGGAGGCATGGGTGACTCTAAATAGGCTTTTCTTGCCAATGAATGGCTCTTGCGTTGTGTTTTTGAGGTAGACATTCAATTATTATCTACTTTAACCAAAAATACAAAAAAATTGAACTTAAAATCAATTATGAGATTATAAAACAATTTAATGCGAGT
>NW_018401981.1:577-749 GCF_002168275.2 Theobroma umbraticum | reverse complement strand
AGCGAGTAATAAGGCTTTTGAAGGCATGGGTGACTATAAATGGACTTTTCCTGCCAATGAATAGCTTTTTCTCCACATTTCGCAAGGTAGACATTCAATTATAATCTGTTTTAACCAACAATGTAAAAAAATTCACTTTAAAATCAATTATGAGTTTATAAATCTATTTAAA
>NW_018401981.1:332-459 GCF_002168275.2 Theobroma umbraticum | reverse complement strand
TGGCTCTTTCTTCATGTTTCTCAAGGTAGACAATTAATTATAATCTGTTTTAACTAAAATAAAAAAAGAATTTAACTGAAAGTCAATTATGAAATTATAAAACCATTTAAAGCGAGTAATAATTCCT
>NW_018401981.1:0-321 GCF_002168275.2 Theobroma umbraticum | reverse complement strand
GGTGACTATAAATGGACTTGTCTTGCAAATGTATGGCTTTTTCTTCACGTTTCTTGAGGTAGACATTTAATAATAATCTATTTTAACTAAAACTACAAAAAAATTTAACTTGAAATTAATAATAAGATTATAAAATCATTTAAGGCGAGTAATAAGGCTTTTGGAAGGCATGGGTGACTATAAATAGGCTTTTTTTGTCAATGAATGGCTCTTTTTTCATGTTTATCAAGGTAAACATTCAATTATTACCTATTTAAACACAAATAAAAAAATATTCAACTTAAAATCAATTATGAGGTTATACAATCATTTAAAGCGGGT
>NW_018401980.1:3182-3338 GCF_002168275.2 Theobroma umbraticum | reverse complement strand
CTTCAAAACGTTTATTACTCGCTTTAAATAGTTTTATAATCTCATAATTGATTTAAGTTGGATTGTTTTACATTTTTGATTAAACCATACTATAATTGAATGTCGACCTCGAGAAACGTAAAGAAACAAGCATTCATTGATAAGAGAAGTCTATTT
>NW_018401980.1:2893-3172 GCF_002168275.2 Theobroma umbraticum | reverse complement strand
ATTCCTTCGAAAACCTTATTACTCGCATTAAATAATTTTATAATCTCGTAATTGATTTTAAGTTGAATAATTTTACATTTTTGATGAAAGCATTCTATAATTGAATGTCTACCTCAAGAAACGCGAAGAAACAAGCATTCATTAATAAGAAAATTCTATTTAGAGTCACCGATTCCTTTGAAAGGCTTACTACTCGCTTTAAATAGTTTTATAATCTCATAATGAGTTTTAAGTTGAATTATTTTATGTTTTTTTTAAAACAGACTATAATTGATTGTC
>NW_018401980.1:2768-2883 GCF_002168275.2 Theobroma umbraticum | reverse complement strand
ATCGTACGGAAACAAGTATTCATTGAAAAGAATAGTCCAATTAGAGTCACCCATTCCTTCGAAAAGCTTATTATTTGTTTTAAATAGTTTTATAACCTCATAATTGATTTTAAGT
>NW_018401980.1:2654-2758 GCF_002168275.2 Theobroma umbraticum | reverse complement strand
TACATTTTTTGTTAAAACAGACTATAATTGATTGTTTACCTCTGGAAACGTGCAGAAACAAACATTCATTGACAAGAAAAGTTTATTTAGTGTCACTCATTCCT
>NW_018401980.1:2101-2241 GCF_002168275.2 Theobroma umbraticum | reverse complement strand
AATTGAATGTCTATCTCGAGAATCGTGAAGAAACAAGCATTCATTGATAAGAAACGTCCATTTAGAGTCACCCATTCCTTCAAAAACTTTATTACTCGCTTTAAATGCTTTTATAATCTCATAATTGATTTTAAGTTGAA
>NW_018401980.1:1951-2077 GCF_002168275.2 Theobroma umbraticum | reverse complement strand
ATACTATAATTAAATGTCTACCTCGAGAAATGTGAAGAAACAAGCATTTATTGATAAAAAAATCTATTTAGAGTCACCAATTCCCTCAAAAGGTTTATTACTCGCTTTAAATAGTTTTATAATCTC
>NW_018401980.1:1718-1941 GCF_002168275.2 Theobroma umbraticum | reverse complement strand
TTAAATTAAATTTTTTTACATTTTTTGTTAAAACAGACTATAATTGATTGTATATCTCAAGAAACGTGTAAAAACAAGCATTCATTAACAAGAAAAGTCCATTTAGAGTCATCCATTGCTTCGAAAAGCTTATTATTTACTTTAAATAGTTTTATTATCTCAAAATTGATTTTAAGTTGAATTATTTTGCATTTTTTGTTAAAACATACTATAATTGAATGTC
>NW_018401980.1:1589-1708 GCF_002168275.2 Theobroma umbraticum | reverse complement strand
AATGTGAAGAAACAAGCATTCATTGATAAGAAAAGTCCATTTAGAGTCATTGATTCCTTCAAAAACCCTATTACTCGCTTTAAATGGTTTTATAATATCATAATTGATTTTAAGTTGAA
>NW_018401980.1:1253-1379 GCF_002168275.2 Theobroma umbraticum | reverse complement strand
TGGGAAACGTACTAAAACAAGCATTCATTGACAAAAAAGTCCTTTTAGAGTCACTCATTCCTTCAAAAAGCTTATTACTCGCTTTAAATAATTTTATAGTCTCATAATTGATTTTAAGTTGAATTT
>NW_018401980.1:889-1033 GCF_002168275.2 Theobroma umbraticum | reverse complement strand
TATTCCTTCAAAAGGTTTATTACTCGCTCTAAATAGTTTTATAATCTCATAATTTATTTTAAGTTAAATTTGTTTACATTTTTGATTAAAACATACTATAATTTAATATCTACCTCTAGAAACGTGAAGAAACAAGCATTCATT
>NW_018401980.1:642-879 GCF_002168275.2 Theobroma umbraticum | reverse complement strand
ATCTATTTAGAGTCACCTATTCCTTTAAAAGTGTATTACTCGCTTTAAAATGTCTTATAATCTCATAATTGATTTTAAGTTGAATTTTTTAACATTGTTTGTTAAAATAGACTATAATTGATTGTCTACGTTAGAAAACGTGCAGAAACAAGTATTCATTGACAAAAAAGTCCATTTAAAGTGACCCATTCCTTTAAAAAGCTTATTACTCGCTTTAAAAGGTTTTATAATCTCATA
>NW_018401980.1:227-506 GCF_002168275.2 Theobroma umbraticum | reverse complement strand
TATGAACAAAAAAGCATTCATTGACAAGAAAAGTCCATTTAGAGTCACCCATTCCTTGAAAAGCCTTATTGCTCGCTTTAAATAGATTTATAATCTCATAACTGATTTTAAGTTGAATTTTTTTACATTTTTGTTAAAACAGATTATAATGGATTCTTTACCTCGAGAAACATGCAAAAAAGCCATTCATTAAGAAAAAAAGTCTATTTATAGTCACTCATTCCCTTAAAAGGCTTATTACCCGCTTTTAATGGTTTTATAACTTCATAATTGATTTTA
>NW_018401980.1:0-110 GCF_002168275.2 Theobroma umbraticum | reverse complement strand
TCGCTTTAAATGATTTTATAGTCTCATAAATGATTTTAAGTTGAATTTTTTTTACATTTTCATTAAAACATACTATAATTGAATGTCTACCTCAAGAAACATGAAGAAAC
>NW_018401979.1:1012-1148 GCF_002168275.2 Theobroma umbraticum | reverse complement strand
TTGAGAAACATGAAGAAAAACCCAATAATTGGCAAGAAAAGCCCATTTATATTCCCCAAAGCCTTCAAAAGCCTTATTTCTTTGTTTAAATGGTTTTGTAACCTCATAATTGATTTTTAGTAGAACTTTCTTATGT
>NW_018401979.1:169-270 GCF_002168275.2 Theobroma umbraticum | reverse complement strand
GTTTTATAACCTCATAATTGATTTTAAGTTGAATTTATTTTATATTTTTGGTTATAATAGGTTATAATTGAATGTTTGCCTTTGGAAACATGAAGAAAAAC
>NW_018401979.1:0-159 GCF_002168275.2 Theobroma umbraticum | reverse complement strand
GCAAGAAAAGCTCATTTATAGTCACCCAAGCCTTCAAAAGCCCGATTACTCGCTTTAAATGGTTTTGTAGTGCCATAATTGATTTAAAGCTGAATGGTTTTTACATTTTGGTTAAAACAAATTATAATTGATGTTTGCCTTGAGAAACATGAAGAAAAA
>NW_018401978.1:7436-7518 GCF_002168275.2 Theobroma umbraticum | reverse complement strand
AATTTCATAATTAATATTAATTTTAATTTTTTTACATTTTTGGTTGAAACAGACTATAATTGAATATCTACCTTGGGAAACA
>NW_018401978.1:6663-7426 GCF_002168275.2 Theobroma umbraticum | reverse complement strand
GACATTCATTGATAAGAAAAGTCTATTTATAATCACCCATTCTTTCAAAAGCCTTATTACTCGCCTTAAATGGTTTTATAATGTCATTATTGATTTTCAATTAAATTTCTTTGCATTTTTGGTTAAAACAAGCTATAGTTGAATGTCTACCTCGAGAAACATGTAGAAAAAGATATTCATTAGTGAAAAAAGTCCATTTATAGTCACCCATTCCTTCAAAATCCTAATTACTCGGTTTAAATTGTTTTTTAATCTCATAATTGATTTGAAGTTGAGTTTTTTACATTTTTGGTTAAAACAGACTATAATTGAATGCTTACCACAGAAAACGTGAAGAAAAATGTAGTCATTGGCAAGACATGTTCATTTATACTTACTCATCCTTTCAAAGGCCTTATTACTCGCTGTAAATGGTTTTATAATCTCATAATTAATTTTAAGTTGTATTTTTTTTATATTTTTATTTAAAACAGACTATAATTGAATGTCTAAATCGAAAAACTAGAAGAAAAAGACATTCATTGGCAAGAAAAATCCATTTATATTAACCCATTCTTTCAAATGCCTTATTACTCGCTTTAAATGGTTTTAGAATCTTATAACTGATTTTAAGTTGAATTTTTTTTTGTATTTTTGTTTAAAGCAGACTATTGTTGAATGTCTACCTTGAGAAACCTGAAGAAAAAGGCATTCATTGGCAAGAAAAGTGCATTTATAGTTTCACATTCTTTCAAAAGCCTTATTACTCGCTTTAAATGGTTTT
>NW_018401978.1:6491-6653 GCF_002168275.2 Theobroma umbraticum | reverse complement strand
AATTGATTTTAAGTTGAATTTTTTTGTATTTTTGGTTAAAACAGATTATAGTTGAATGTCTACCTCGAGAAACGGAAAGAAAAAGGCATTCATTGGTAAGAAAAGTCTATTTATAGTCACCCATTGTCAGTTAAAATTCTACTACGCAAGTATACGTATCGA
>NW_018401978.1:6143-6391 GCF_002168275.2 Theobroma umbraticum | reverse complement strand
TTCAAAAGCCTTATTACTCGCCTTAAATGGTTTTATAATCTCATAATTGATTTTCAATTAAATGTTTTTACATTTTTACTTAAAACAGACTATAGTTGAATGTCTACCTTAAGAAACGTAGAGAAAAATATATTCATTAGCGAAAAAAGTCCATTTATAGTCACCCATTGCTTCAAAATCCTAATTACACACTTTAAATGATTTTTTAATCTCATAATTGATTTGAAGTTGAATTTTTTACATTTTTG
>NW_018401978.1:5845-6133 GCF_002168275.2 Theobroma umbraticum | reverse complement strand
ACTATAATTGAATGTCTACCTCAGAAAACGTGAAGAAAAATATCGTCATTGGTAAGAAATGTCCATTTACACTCACTCATCTTTTCGAAAGCCTTATTACTCGCTGTAAATGGTTTTATGATCTCATAATTGATTTTAAGTTTTATTTTTTTTACATTTTTAGTTAAAACATACTATAATTGAATGTGTAAATCGAAAAACTAGAAGAAAAAGACATGCATTGGCAAAAAAAGTCCATTTATAGTAACCCATTCTTTCAAATGCCTTATTACTCGCTTTAAATAGTTT
>NW_018401978.1:5679-5835 GCF_002168275.2 Theobroma umbraticum | reverse complement strand
TAACTGATTTTAAGTTGAATTTTTTTTGTATTTTTGGTTAAAACAGACTATTGTTGAATGTCTACTTTGAGAAACCTGAAGAAAAAGGCATTTATTGGTAAGAAAAGTCCATTTATAGTTTCACATTCTTTCAAAAGCCTTATTACTCGCTTTAAA
>NW_018401978.1:5533-5669 GCF_002168275.2 Theobroma umbraticum | reverse complement strand
ATCTCATAATTGATTTTAAGTTGAATTTTTTTGTATTTTTGATTAAGACAGATTATAGTTGAATGTCTACCTCAAGAAACGGGAAGAAAAAGACATTCATTGGTAAGAAAAGTCTATTTATAGTCACCCATTCCTT
>NW_018401978.1:5310-5514 GCF_002168275.2 Theobroma umbraticum | reverse complement strand
TTTAAATGGTTTTATAATCTCATAATTGATTTTAAGTTAAATTTTTTATATTTTCCATTAAAATAGATTATAATTGAATGGTTGCCCTGGGAAACATGTTGAAAAAAATATTTATTCGGAAGAAAAGTCCATTTATAGTCTCTCATTCTTTCAAAAGCCTTATTATTGCTTTAAAAGGTTTTATAATCTCATAATTGATTTTAA
>NW_018401978.1:5126-5300 GCF_002168275.2 Theobroma umbraticum | reverse complement strand
TTTACATTTTTTGTTAAAACATATTATAATTGAATGTCTACCTAGAGAAACAAGAAGGAAAAGGCATTCATTGGCAAGAAAAATCCATTTATAGTCACTGATTCCTTCAAAAGCCTTATCAATCGCTTTAAATGGTTTTGTAAGCTCATAATTGATTTTAAGTTAAATTTTTTT
>NW_018401978.1:4354-4484 GCF_002168275.2 Theobroma umbraticum | reverse complement strand
ACAGATTATAATTGAATGTCTATCTCGAGAAACATGAAGAAAAAGATATTCATTCGTAAGAAAAGTATATTTATAGTCACCTATTCTTTCAAAAGCTTAATTAATCGCTTTAAATGGTTTTATAATCTCA
>NW_018401978.1:4057-4344 GCF_002168275.2 Theobroma umbraticum | reverse complement strand
TATATTGAATTTTTTATATTTTTGGTTAAAACAGACTATATTTGAATGTCTACCTTGAGAAACGTGAAGAAAAAAGCATTCATGGGTAAGAAAAGTGCATTTATAGTCACTCATTCTTTAAAAAGCCTTATTACTTGCTTTAAATGGTTTTATAATCTCATAATTAATATTAATTTGAATTTTTTTTATATTTTTGGTTAAAACAGAATATAACTGAATGTCTACCTTGAGAGACATGAAGAAAAAGACATTCATTGGCAAGAAAAGTCCATTTATAGTCATCCATT
>NW_018401978.1:3494-3998 GCF_002168275.2 Theobroma umbraticum | reverse complement strand
TCATTATTGATTTTAAGTTGAATTTTTTTACATTTTTGGTTAAAACAGACTATAGGTGAATGTCTACTTCAAGAATCGTGAAGAAAAAGACATTTATTAGCAAGAAAAGTCTATTTATAGTCACACACTCCTTCAAAATCCTTGTTACTCCCTTTAAATGATTTTTTAATGTCATAATTGATTTTAAGTTGAATTTTTTACATTTTTAGTTAAAACTGACTGTAATTGAATGTTTGCCTTAGAAAACATATAGAAAAAGGCATTCATTGGCAAAAAAATATCCATTTATACCCACTATTTCTTTCAAAATCCTTATTACGCGCTATAAATAGTTTTATAATCTCATAATTGATTTTAAGTTGCATTTTTTTAACATTTTTAGTTAAAGTAGACTATAAATGAATGTGTACCTCAAAAAACCTAAAGAGAAAGATATTCATTAGAAAGAAAAGACCATTTATAGTAACCCATTCTTTCAAATGCCTTATTACTCGCTTTAAATGG
>NW_018401978.1:3186-3484 GCF_002168275.2 Theobroma umbraticum | reverse complement strand
TCATAACTGATTTTAAGTTGAATTTATTTTGCATCTTCGGTTAAAATAGACTATTGTTGAATGTCTACCTCAAGAAATATGAAGAAAAAGACATTCATTAGCAAGAAAGGTTCATTTATAGTTTCTCATTGTTTCAAAAGCCTTATTACTCGCTTTAAATTGTTTTATAATCTCATTATTTATTTTTTAGTTGAATGTTTTTGCTTTTTTGGTTAAAACAAACTATAGTTGAATGTCTACCTCGAGAAATGTAAAGAAAAAAGCATTTATTAGCCAAAAAAGTCTATTTATAGTCATC
>NW_018401978.1:2995-3176 GCF_002168275.2 Theobroma umbraticum | reverse complement strand
AAATCCTTATTACTTGCTTTAAATGGTTTTTTAATCTCATAATTGAGTTTAAGTTGAATTTTTTACATTTTTGGGTAAAATAGACTATAATTGAATGCCTGCCTCAGAGAACGTGAATAAAAAGGCATTCATTGGCAAGAAATGTCCATTTATATTCACTCATTCTTTCAAAAGCCTTATT
>NW_018401978.1:2716-2985 GCF_002168275.2 Theobroma umbraticum | reverse complement strand
AATGGTTTTATAATCTCATAATTGAATTTAAGTTGTATTTTTTTTATCTTTTTAGTTAAAACAGACTATAATTGAATATGTACCTCAAAAAACTTGAAAAAAAAGACATCATTAGCAAGAAATGTCCATTTATAATAACCCATTCTTTCAAATACCTTATTACTCGCTTTAAATGGTTTTATAATCCAAAAACTGATTTTCAGTGAATTTTTTTTATACTTTTGGTTAAAACGGACTATTGTTGAATGTCTACCTTGAGAAACATGAAG
>NW_018401978.1:2530-2706 GCF_002168275.2 Theobroma umbraticum | reverse complement strand
TCATTGGCAAGAAAAGTCCATTTATAGTTTCTCATTCTTTCAAAACTCTTAGTACTCGCTTTAAATGGATTTTTAATCTCATAATTGATTTTAAGTTGATTTTTTTTTTGGTTAAAGCATATTATAATTGTATGTTTAGCTTGAGAAACATGAAGGAAAAGGCATTCATTGGTAAG
>NW_018401978.1:2304-2520 GCF_002168275.2 Theobroma umbraticum | reverse complement strand
TTATAGTCACTCATTCCTTCAAAATCCTTATTACTCACTTTAAATTGTTTTAGAATCTCATAATTGATTTGAAGTTGAATTTTTTACATTTTTCATTAAAACATACTATAATTGAATGGTTGTCTTAGGAAACATATTGAAAAAAATATTTATTCGAAAGAGAAGTCCATTTATAGTCTCGCATTCTTTCAAAAGCCTTATTACTCGCTTTAAATG